>NC_083615.1:27776400-28018422 GCF_963584025.1 Labrus mixtus
GCCCTTTAAAATTATTTTATATATTGAGGGTTTCTAACTCCAAGGACTAAGAAACTGGAGGGACAATTGAACCTCATCGACAGCACACAGAAAAGATGTTTTAATATTACTGAGGATTAACTTTACAAGCTGTAATTATTGGCCTCTACAGCTGAGAATATATAAATGCTGGAGGTGGGGACGCACACATCGTGTTGAGTAGAGCCCTGCTGACACATGACTGCCGGTTTGCTCGCTGTGGCAAACTCACTTGACAGACAGAATGTGAGTCGGTTATCTGGTCACGAGTGACGAAGCGTTAGCTCGTGAGCAGGCTGAAGATGTGATAAGAGATTGAATTAGGCCACATGGCCTCTGATGGAGAGTAGTGTACACTGTACGAGTCCTGACCTGTCAGCACTGAGTGACGGAGCAGTCCCGTTTTCTCTGCAAAGGTAGAAACTCTGCTTTGAGTTTCACAATGAGGGGTTTTAATTAAAAGGTACGTCAGTGATCAGTGTCATACTCCTACCTCAGTGTTTGTATTATTTTGATTCTTTTTGCTTTAATGTGTGGTCAAAGAAATTTACAGAGATATACATTTTTGGACTTCATACAAATAGTTTTACTTTTTTTTGAATATAATTAAAAGTGTTCCTTAAGTTCAGCAGTTCAATTATTCAACATCAGAAATAGTGCAAATATTTAAAAAAAAACACATTATAGTTAAAAAAAAAGCAGAGCTTGGTGACAGATAATGTCAGACATTGGCTAGTAAGACATTTTGGAAGCCATCAGTAATCAGCTGACGATGATATCACAGAGAAACTTTCCGGATGTTCTAGTGTAGCCAGCGGTTACGATTCTAGAGTCTGTTGGGGCCCCAGGCAAAAAAATAATTGGGGGCCCTTCAACCCACATTTATCACCATAATCTCTGTCATTGTCCCGACGCTTCCTCCTCTTCCCCTTTTTCCTGTTTCTTTTTTCTCACCTGTAGACGGATAATTCCTCTTCATTTTTCTCAGTTGACTTCCATTGACAAATTCTGGTTTTCACAGCAATAATGCATGCAACGCTTTTCAAGGCAACGAGAGTGAATGATTTTAAATGGGGCCCCCTTAGGGAGGTTTCCTACTGTCATTGCAAAATTTGCGCATTTTGGGCCGCTGCTGTCGATTTGCGGCAGTTGCCTGCCTTGCCTGTTGACAAGCAGTGCCTCTGTAGGCGCATCACAGCCAAGGTTCTAGCTTCTGTGCGCTTCATAGTTTACAGTCTAAAAGCCCCTTTATAAGCCACTCTGTGATCAGATCAAAAGGGAAGTGAAATTCTCCCCACCAGATGATTTCAGAAGAAGCACCATCATTTCTTGCTTCACGACATCCAGCGGAGGAAGGCCTGTTCATCTGCTTCTAGTGAGTCTCAGCTGAACTGTAAATAGTTACACAGAGGCTTCACTTTGCTTTACAAAAGCGGTATGAACCCACAAGAGAAAATATTCTTGATTGACTTGCAAGAAACGGGTCGTAAGTTTGCTGAAATGACATCATAATGTTGCAGATTTGTAAAAAAGTCATAATGCAAACTTTTTCAGGTCTGTCCTCAAGAGGAGAAAGACAACTTTCAAAATGTTTGTTTGTTGAATGGAGGTCAGATCGATCAATTAAGATGCATTCCAGGAGTCAGGAAATCTAAACGCTTATTGGCTCATTGGGTTTTTTTGCCTTTATTTGAGAGACAGGACAGTGGATAGAGACAGAAGTCAGGGAAAGAGAGAGAGTGGGGAATCACGTGCGAAAGGAGCCACAGGTCGGATTTGAACCCGGGCCGCCCAGTTTGAGGACTACAGACTTTTATACATTGGGCGCACGCAAACTAACAGCTAGACAACCAGCGCCCCAGATTCATCATTTTCATGTAGAATCTGTGACTAGAGATCAGGTAGTGGGCCTGGGCAGGGATAAGCCAGAATGCTCGGCAAGAAAATGACCTCTCTACTTTTTCTAATGTAAAACTGACCTCTGGTGGTCCTGAGTGGGTATTTTCCCCGTGTCCTTACAACCCTGTCCTTCTGCTTCCTTCAACCCCCTTGTAAATCATGATCTCCATACCATATGTTACCAAAATCCAGATCCACTTAGGGCCCCCCTACAGGCCAAAATAAATCCATAAAAAAAAATGTATTTGCATAGCACCGATTCAGTTTCATAACAAATGTTATCTCAAGACACTTTGCTAAAAGAGCAGATAAAAGACCTTACTCTTTGTCATATTAACTACAAAGACCTGACATTGATCCATCATGAGCACTAAGCAACATTTAGTAAAGTAACAGTGGAGAGGAAAAACTTCCTTTAAGAGGCAGAAACCTCGAGCAGAACCAGACTCATGATGAACAGCCGTCTGCTGAGACCGTGCTGGTCTTGAAAAGCGGGATAGAGGGAGATGCAGGAAGAAGGAGAGAGACAAACAGAGCAACAACAATGAATAAGATAGATTTAAAACTACAATGTCAGTAATAATGGTAAAAGTATCTGGAGTATTGCCCCCCACTATGGTCAAGGGGTGCAATTTTTTTGTCCAAAAATCCTCAAGTGAGTGGTCTCACTACGATTATTTTACTGGTCCTGATCGAGTCGGAACCTCCCTGATCTGGAATCATAAACATCAGACATGTTTGATATTTACGATTCCTGGTCGGACTAACTCCGACAGAATACTCTAAGCAGCCAATGAGAGCAGCCAGACTTGGAAACATCACCAACCTGATCTGACAACTCACCCTCAGCTTGCGCTGCAAATTTAATAAAGCTGCACATAATCTATCTTCTCAGCCAGGATCTCATCCCTATTGTAACGAAAAACACAGCAGGACAGCCAGCTGACGACGTCGATAGTCATCCATATTTGTTTTCCTTCTGAAGTCCCGTTTGATCACCGTGAGATCTGTGTCTGTGTAGTCGTGAAACGGCAGGTGTGTGGTCTCCCGGTCTGGCCGAGTCGTCTAGTGTGTGCTTTCAGAGAATTATAATATTAGCATTTAGCTGAAACTGTCCTCATGTCTGTGGTCTCCCTCATTTTCATCACCAGTCTAATACTAAGGTTAGCAATGAAAATTCAACGGGGAGGACTGATTATGTTCATGTTTTTAACATACCATTGATCATGTATTTACTGTGTGTTTGCTGTCATGCATTTTAGGCTTTCTGAAGATTTTTCTTTTTAAATATTTTTAAATGTTGTGTTTATTTGTGTTTCTGCTTTTGCCCCCCCCCCCCTTTTCTACTTGTGTACAATTTCTGAGCTACCATAAATTATTTTAGTGAGTGAAATATCAGCTGATCTGACGGATGATCTGACTTGTTGTGCTTTGTTTTATTACACAAGCAGCAAAGTCAATATACCTTTAAGAGGAGTTGGTGCTGCATGGATATTAAAACTGTCAAAATATAAATGCATTGTTCCCAGCGCTGTTTGTTATCTAAATATAGATTTATATTTTGATGTTCTGCCTTTATAGCTTCAAACCACAAACTGTCTTTTTCCCCGAGTTGTCCATTAAAATGCACGCTCTCTGTGTCTTTGTCTTCTGCAGACAGTCTTCCATGACGAGTGTAAGTTCAAGGAGAGCTTGCTCCCAAACAACTACAACGCCTACGAGTCTCTGGTTTACAGAGGCTCCTACATAGCACTCAGCAAGCATGGCCGCGTGAAGAAGGGCAACAAGGCCACCACTGCCATGACTGTGACGCACTTCTTACCCCGAATATGATGAGCGAAAAAAAAACTGGCAATGACAAACTTATTTGCACATGTGGATTATTTCCCAGGTAACCTAAATACCGTATACGTACGTACAAACACAAAATACAAAATGGACTGTAAAAGAAAGAAATACCACTATATCTGATAGTATTTATTCTAACTTTATATGTATATTTGGGTAGCTTACTTTGTATTAGAAATGATGGAAATGCCATTCTTTGCTGCTTTTATGATTTTCATCATTTTGTGATATGAAGGGGATGGAGCGATGTCAATTATCCCCTCAGTTTTTATGGGTGCTTGCTGGAACTGGTTGAGCCTTGCTTGGCCTGTCAGTGGTTCATCCTTTTTTTGGAAATGAAAAGGATACGTTATTACCTCAAAGCACCATATCCTGAGAAGAAGAGGAAGCAGAAAAAAAGAGAAATGTGTGCATGAAATTTCTACAGAGAGGAATGCCTGTTTACTGAAAAATGTTTTTGTTGTCATCCATGAAGGACATTTCCCATCCTCTATGTTTGATTGTCTCTGTCCCTGTTGGGGCAACTAGAGCACTTGCAAATATGGCGCTGGATTTTCTTGCTTTGTCATGAGGTGGCGGTGCCTTGAATTCCTACTTGCGACCCCCTTCCCCTAGCATGTGAGAAACGTGGTGCTCGAGTCAGAAATAGGAATGAAACGCAAGTCATCACTCCCTCTGACAGCGCCCCCCGGGGGGCTTTAGCCCAATTCCTAGAGGGCCAGAGGTTTCTCTACTTTATTTTCTTTCCATAATTAGATAAATTAAGTACTTGAGACTCTATGCTGCACAGAACCCAGTGGAGCCTCTTGTTAAAATTGAAAGCTAGATTTAGAGTCAGCACTCATCCCCCCCCCCCCCCCCCCTTCCATCCCCCTGCCCATTTTATCCAAGGGAGCTTTGACAATCCCAGTTTTTATTTTCTCTAATTTTCTAGCCGGATCATGAGTGTGTACTGTATGTTTATGGCCAAACGTTTAATTTATGAATGAATGGGGAACTGCTTGGTTTCAGAGCCTCTTATTTTGAAAAACCTGTTGTGATTTTTAGAGGGGTCTCTGTAAACAGAATATTATAGACCTGACACTATGAAGCAAAATGTCCTCTGCATTCTGTCCGTCGTATGTTTAACCCTCCTTTATTCAAATTGAGATGATGCAATCGCTTGCACTGTTCTACAGTGTTAATATTTTGTTGTTGAGCACTCACTCTAATTTATCTAACTTATTTTTTCTAAATCTATTGGTAGCTGTTTGAGGTTGGTTTGCTGGCTGATTTTTGGCACTTAGAGTAACATGTTTGTGCAGAAAGGATTGAAGTTAGAGTTGCTTTTAATGAGGAGAAGATTCATTTAAAACAGAGAGAGGGAAGTGGAACTGCTTTTGAGATCATGATGATATTACTTTTGAACAATACTTCCCGTGACTCAGTGTGTCTGACGTATAGATGGTGAGACCTACCGATCCCAGATTTTAAAAGCCGTTTATGCATTTCTTCAGATCGGTCCTTGAGCCACAGTGTGAAAATGTTGCAGAGAGCATTGAACCAGAGAGTGATGTTAGCAATGTTCATATAGGCTGGTTGTGTTTGCAGAACAACATACTTGAATTCAACAGCTGCTCACACTCTTCCTTTGTGTACCGTATATCTTTCCACTATGGAGACGACGCCGTGGTGAGGGACAAAGAGCAAGCAGAGAGGAAGACAGTAACCATGTTCAGAGGACTTATATGGGACTCTGCATGTGGCACTGGTTGTTTGTTTAACTTGACAAGGATGTGAGAAATGTAGGGTAAAATACCTGAGCATCTGACCAGTGTGCCCCCTCGCCAGTAAATGTCAAACTGGACAGACGGTGCAGGGCCCTGGGATTGATGTCCGACTCATCTGAGCCACTTTTGTGCCAAGGTCGAAGATGGGGGGCCTTCCTGTCGCCTGTAGCAGCCGTGTTTTCTCACCCGTCTCAAAGACTTTTGTCATGTTGTTTTAGGGAGGTTTGCACCTGCAGGATACAGTAATATTAGTCCTGAATGTGCAACGAAGATATAAATGATTCTAGTTCTTCTGATCAAAGTTTACTTCCTGTTGGAAGGTGTGTTAGAGCTCATTGTTTTTTTAATCTTTAAATACAGTTGTTATTTTTCTGGTTTCCGACCTGCACATTTGTGTTTAGCAGCAGAAACACGGGTCAGGCCAATGTGGTGAGACGTGGCTATAAATACAGATGTATGTTATCATATTTTACCTCATACCCTTTCTAACATTACTGTAACACACTGACAAAAATGTCTGTGAGCATAGGTTCACGTGCCCTTTAAGCTCCAGCTCATCTGGTCTAGTAGCAGAGACAAATGTGTAGCGTCTGTTCAGGGTGTGTGTGTGTTTGTGTTTGTGTTTGTGTGTGTGTTAGTGTGGGCCCATGTGTCAAACTGAGCACGCTCCTGTCATGTTCTGTTTCTGCCAAAGCAACAGAAGAGATGGTATCAGTTAAATTTACCACGAGTCAGGAATAAGAGGGCATGGTGTGTGCGAGCTGATGTACTGTACGCTCCTCGGGGGAGGAGGAGGAAGACAAGAGCGATGAAGGAAGTTTTACTCAGAGACTGCTGAGAGATACACTGCAAAAAAACTCAAATCTCAGCAAGTCTATTTGTCTTATTTTCAGTCAGAAATAAATTTCCACACTTACTATAAGCCACTGTTACCGGAAAAATGCAGATATAAATCTTATCTCAAGATGTGAGCATGAAAATAAAGGCCTGAATTTCTTGCAACAAGTTAAGATATCTGAGATGTACTCGTCGTGAAAATAGAACATCTCATTTCAAGACGCTTGGCAGATTAATTTGTCCTCATTGTAAATCTGATATCTTGAAATACGATGTAGATGTTAGCTTGTCAGGTGACTACGGCTCATAATTAGCTTAACGAGATATTTTGACTTTATAATTGGACTTGCTAAGATTTGAGTTTTTGCAGTGTTCCTGTTTGATGAAAGCACTGCTGGGGTCGGAGCTGGTTCAGTAGTTATGTAGCAAGAGACCGTTTCAGAAGAACCGAATGCTTCCAGGAGTAACACTGGAGTTGAACAGGTGGTCTGTTGGACTGAATACTGTGAACCCAGAGAACAACTTGACTTGATTAAATGTTTTTTGGGTTATTCATTCATTCATTCAGGGAATTGGAAACTTGTAATGGCTTGAAGGCAGAAAAGGTAACTGATAGAAAGCAAGGCTATTAAATATTCATCCTGACCCCCTAAATTCCTTGATTATGCATACTGAATTCTAAATGGAGTGTGTGTGTGTGTGTGTGTGTGTGTTACCCCCTTTGATTACAGATCCAGTGTCTGGATTATTTATCATGCCTGTTCAGCTGGTTTTAAAATGTGTTGGTTCACAGGGAAATAGGAGGTCTGTGGGAGGATCTGGGATCAGATGTTGATGTGTGTGTGTGTGTGTGTGTGTGTGTGTGTGTGTGTGTGTGTGTGTGTGTGTGTGTGTGTGTGTGCCGGCAGCCTTTGTGTTTCTCTCTCAGTTTTCTATTCCTGCACTGAGGGGAGAGTGCTTCCTCTGAGTCCCTCTCCTCTTTTTTAACATATACCTCACCTTCTGCCTTAGTTCCGATTATTGAAATGATTGTAAATTAGTTTGAAACAACAGACTTCTCCAATCATTTGTTTCTGAAAAATATGATGACGAGTAAGTAAAATACTATATTACAAATGGTTTTCCTTTTATTTTTGTACGTATGTGCTGTGCACAGCAGTCAACTGTATTCCTGAGATGATAATAAAAGACTTTTGTAAAAAAAAAAGAAAAAAAAAACGTTTTTGACTGGATGTTTTGAAGTCACATGTTTGCTTTGTCATGCTGCTCCACCTTGAACAGATGGACAAAGACTATCACTGATGACCCCACAGGTCACTCCTACACATTCACACATTGACAGTAGAGGCTGCTCTAATCTCATTCATACAGGTTCATACGCCGCGGACGAAGCAGCAGGAGCAACTTGGAGTTTAGTGTCTTGCCCAAGAACACATCGGACTTGCAAATATGGCGCTGGATTTTCTTGCTTTGTCATGAGGTGGCGGTGCCTTGAATTCCTACTTGCGACCCCCTTCCCCTAGCATGTGAGAAACGTGGTGCTCGAGTCAGAAATAGGAATGAAACGCAAGTCATCACTCCCTCTGACAGCGCCCCCCGGGGGGCTTTAGCCCAATTCCTAGAGGGCCAGAGGTTTCTCTACTTTATTTTCTTTCCATAATTAGATAAATTAAGTACTTGAGACTCTATGCTGCACAGAACCCAGTGGAGCCTCTTGTTAAAATTGAAAGCTAGATTTAGAGTCAGCACTCATCCCCCCACCCCCACCCCCCTTTCCATCCCCCTGCCCATTTTATCCAAGGGAGCTTTGACAATCCCAGTTTTTATTTTCTCTAATTTTCTAGCCGGATCATGAGTGTGTACTGTATGTTTATGGCCAAACGTTTAATTTATGAATGAATGGGGAACTGCTTGGTTTCAGAGCCTCTTATTTTGAAAAACCTGTTGTGATTTTTAGAGGGGTCTCTGTAAACAGAATATTATAGACCTGACACTATGAAGCAAAATGTCCTCTGCATTCTGTCCGTCGTATGTTTAACCCTCCTTTATTCAAATTGAGATGATGCAATCGCTTGCACTGTTCTACAGTGTTAATATTTTGTTGTTGAGCACTCACTCTAATTTATCTAACTTATTTTTTCTAAATCTATTGGTAGCTGTTTGAGGTTGGTTTGCTGGCTGATTTTTGGCACTTAGAGTAACATGTTTGTGCAGAAAGGATTGAAGTTAGAGTTGCTTTTAATGAGGAGAAGATTCATTTAAAACAGAGAGAGGGAAGTGGAACTGCTTTTGAGATCATGATGATATTACTTTTGAACAATACTTCCCGTGACTCAGTGTGTCTGACGTATAGATGGTGAGACCTACCGATCCCAGATTTTAAAAGCCGTTTATGCATTTCTTCAGATCGGTCCTTGAGCCACAGTGTGAAAATGTTGCAGAGAGCATTGAACCAGAGAGTGATGTTAGCAATGTTCATATAGGCTGGTTGTGTTTGCAGAACAACATACTTGAATTCAAC
Organism: Labrus mixtus; assembly: GCF_963584025.1. Taxonomy (NCBI): domain Eukaryota; kingdom Metazoa; phylum Chordata; class Actinopteri; order Labriformes; family Labridae; genus Labrus; species Labrus mixtus. Next base: position 27,785,293 of record NC_083615.1, read on the forward strand.
AGCTGCTCACACTCTTCCTTTGTGTACCGTATATCTTTCCACTATGGAGACGACGCCGTGGTGAGGGACAAAGAGCAAGCAGAGAGGAAGACAGTAACCATGTTCAGAGGACTTATATGGGACTCTGCATGTGGCACTGGTTGTTTGTTTAACTTGACAAGGATGTGAGAAATGTAGGGTAAAATACCTGAGCATCTGACCAGTGTGCCCCCTCGCCAGTAAATGTCAGACTGGACAGACGGTGCAGGGCCCTGGGATTGATGTCCGACTCATCTGAGCCACTTTTGTGCCAAGGTCGAAGATGGGGGGCCTTCCTGTCGCCTGTAGCAGCCGTGTTTTCTCACCCGTCTCAAAGACTTTTGTCATGTTGTTTTAGGGAGGTTTGCACCTGCAGGATACAGTAATATTAGTCCTGAATGTGCAACGAAGATATAAATGATTCTAGTTCTTCTGATCAAAGTTTACTTCCTGTTGGAAGGTGTGTTAGAGCTCATTGTTTTTTTAATCTTTAAATACAGTTGTTATTTTTCTGGTTTCCGACCTGCACATTTGTGTTTAGCAGCAGAAACACGGGTCAGGCCAATGTGGTGAGACGTGGCTATAAATACAGATGTATGTTATCATATTTTACCTCATACCCTTTCTAACATTACTGTAACACACTGACAAAAATGTCTGTGAGCATAGGTTCACGTGCCCTTTAAGCTCCAGCTCATCTGGTCTAGTAGCAGAGACAAATGTGTAGCGTCTGTTCAGGGTGTGTGTGTGTTTGTGTGTGTGTTTGTGTTTGTGTGTGTGTTAGTGTGGGCCCATGTGTCAAACTGAGCACGCTCCTGTCATGTTCTGTTTCTGCCAAAGCAACAGAAGAGATGGTATCAGTTAAATTTACCACGAGTCAGGAATAAGAGGGCATGGTGTGTGCGAGCTGATGTACTGTACGCTCCTCGGGGGAGGAGGAGGAAGACAAGAGCGATGAAGGAAGTTTTACTCAGAGACTGCTGAGAGATACACTGCAAAAAAACTCAAATCTCAGCAAGTCTATTTGTCTTATTTTCACAAATAAGACCACACACATTAGGGGCGCTAGTGCACATGCTTATGGTGTAGACGTGTTTTGTCAGTGCTCCTCTCCGCGACCTAAAAAATCTATAATTTGACCACAAATAATAGTTCAAAGTCCCACGAGACGATTCAACCCTTTCTACCTAAGCGCAAGACCTACACAGTTTAAAAATGTCGAAGCCAAGTCTTTCCAGCAGAAGCAAAACTATCGATAGCCAGACTGTCGGAGCTACCGCTAGTGCTGGCGCCAGCAGCGGCCATCAAGGTGATCCCCCCGCTGCGCTGGAAGGACCACCCGAAAAAACATTCGCCATGTGCAGGGAATTATGTAAGGAGATGTCTGAATCGGTTCTGCGTGGCATTAATGAGCGCTTTGACACGTTTGAAACTAGCTTCCAGTCGCTTGTGGCCTCGCAAGCTGCCCTGCAGACCCGTGTGGCTAACCAAGAGCTAGCAACCAGCGACCTTGATGTATGTGTGCAGGAGCTAGAAGCTAAGTACTCGGAGCTAACGAAACATAGCAGCCAACTCCAAACCAAGGTGCTGGACCTAGAAGCCCGCTCCCGGAGGCACAGCATTAAGATTGTCGGCGTAAAGGAGGGCGCAGAGGAAGGTAACCCGACTGAGTTTGTTTCCAGACTGATCCCAAAGCAGCTCGGGGAGGAGCATTTTCCACAACCGGTGAAAGTGGACCGGGCGCACCGCTCTCTCCAACCGGCACCAGCTGCGGGCACCAAGCCGCGTACCATACTAGCCCGCATCCATCACTTCCAAGTGAAAGAACTGATCCTGCGTCGGGGCAAACAACAGCCCATGGAGTACAAAGGTAGCAAAATCTTGATCTTCCCGGATTACACCAGCAAGGTGATGACTCAACGCCGTGCCTTCCGAGACGTAATGCAGATCTTACGGGATTGAGGTATCAAGCACACCCTGCGCTACCCGGCAAGACTCCATATCTACCAGCGAGATGGTGAAGCACCCAAGGTCTTCGATGATCCGAAAGAGGCGAAGCGCTTCGTGGAAAGGAATAATGCACGTGAGGGGGAGTAGTAATATACTCCACACAATACACTTTTTTTTCAGTTTAACATGACTGTTCATGTGTGTGGGCAAAGTGAGAGAACTACATTCTCAATGAACTGTAATACACACTGTGTTGGAATCTGTTAATGCCTTGTACACTTGTTGCTGCAGTGATCCGCAGCTGTTGTTTAACTGTCTGCTAAGATTCCGTTGTTGGTGCGACTCACTTCCACCATTATTTTCTCTTATTATGTGGTTCTGGATAATACTGTTCTTTATAAGCTTGTCACGGGGAGGGGACGGTGAGGTATTGTAGATTTATGTCCGGCAGCTTCGTCTCTGATAGAAACGGGATTTCACGTGTCAGGTTCAGGGAGACACAAAAGGTGGTGGGGGGGGGGGGTTATTTGTTCTTTGTTTTTTGTTTTTCTTGGCTCAGACATGTTTGTGCTGCTTGTTTCCCTATGCTGTGCTCACGCAATACTGCCAGTAACCTTACAGTGTTTATTGTGTCTGTCTTCAGATTTTATAGTTTGTCTTTTATCTTCTCATGCAGAGATCTCCTGGTGGAACACAGGGAGGTAGAAATATTTCAATAGTCTCATGGAATGTTAGGGGACTTGGCCACACTGTCAAGAGAGAAAAAGTCTTTAGGCATCTCAAATCTCTGTCTGCAGATGTGATTCTCTTGCAGGAAACACATATTAAGGCAACTGAACAGCGAAGACTGAGGTGGATCTCACAGGTTTATCAATCACTGTTTACCTCCCATACCCGTGGGGTGGCCATACTCTTTAGAAAAAATATTCCATTTCAACTCACTTCCTTGGTTACTGACCCCTGTGGCAGGTATGTAATGGTCTCTGGTACTATTAACTCATTCCCACTAACCTTCCTTAATATCTACGGTCCAAACACGGATGAACCTAATTTTTTTAAGAAAATGTTTGACCTGCTACCCAACATCAGCAATTCAAATATTATAATTGTTGGTGATTTAAACTGTTATTTAGATCCCTATTTGGACAGACTGTCCACGTGTCCCCCTCCTAAAATTACATCGGTGCAGGTTTTAAACAACCTTCTCAGTTCACAAATCTTACAGCAGAATAGACTATTTTTTAATTGATTCTCATTTGATTTCCTGTGTTGAAAATTTGAAATATCACAACATACTAATATCTGATCATAGCCCCCTGACAATGTCCTTAAACCTTTCTTTACCAAAGCCGTCATATCCCATCCTACTCAGTGATGATAAATCCATAAAACACAATACCATGAGATTAAACCATTTCATAGAAACGAATGATAATGGTGAAGTGTCAGACTCCACATTATGGGAGACGTTGAAAGTTGTGATTTGCGGGGATATAATTTCATATGAATCTGCTGCTAAGAAAGAGAAAGTGAGGCGACTATCAGAGATTGAGAACACTCTCCCTGCCTTAGAGATAGCATACCAGGCTTCTAAGTCTTCTGATGATTACAGGGAGATATTGAAGCTTAAATATGAGTACAATAGCTCCCTAGATTGTCAAATAAACAACCTTCTCCTGAAGTTAAGACAGAAACAATTTGAACTTGGGGACAAACCTGCGAGACTCCTGGCACAGCAGCTCAAAGACACCCTAGCGTTGAGGGCAATCCATTGTATTAAATCCTAGGTGGGCACCCTGCTTACTGACCCCAAAGAAATAAACAACCGTTTTCAAGAATTTTACAGCGAACTGTATTCTTCTAAACATAATGTAATTCACTCTGACCTCAGTGACTTTTTGGATTCTATAACTATGCCTTTGCTAAGTGATAATGCCAGGGATGAAATCGACTCTGACTTCACACTAGAAGAAATTACTTCAGCCATAAAATCCTTTCCTTCGGGCAAGGCAGCTGGGCCTGATGGCTTCGGGGGTGAATTTTATAAAGCTTTCAGTGACTTACTTTCCCCATTCCTTCTTAGAATGATAGCTAACTCAAAGGAAGACAATACTTTGCCACAAACACTTTATGAGGCTAATATCTCTCTCATTCTGAAGAAGGGCAGGGAAGAGACGGACCCGGCCAGTTATAGACCGATTGCACTTCAGAACTTCGACAGGAAGGTAATCACCAAAATGCTAGCAAACCGGCTAAACAAGCACCTGTCCTCCATCATCCATCCTGATCAAACAGGATTCATCCCAGGCAGGTTCTCCTTCTCTAATGTCAGGCGCCTCCTTAATACCATGTACGCTGACCACAACGGGGTTGGTGGAGCGGCCATCCTGTCTCTTGACGCGCACAAGGCCTTTGACCAGGTCGAGTGGCCCTACATGTTCAGATCATTGTCTAGGTTTGGGTTTGGTGAAACGTTTATATTGGGTAAAATTGATTTATGCCAGTCCGACGTGCTCCATTTTAACTAATGGAGATAAGTCTGTCACTTTCCCTTTACATCGCTCTGTTCAGCAAGGCTGCCCCCTTTCGCCGGCTCTCTTTGCCATCGCGTTGGAGCCTCTTGCTCTAAAAATAAGAGGTCACCCAGGCATTGAGGGACTGGAGGTGAGAGGTGTAGAATCCCTCATCGGCCTGTATGCCGATGACGTAATATTGTGCTTGCAACATTCGGAAAAATCTGTTCCCTTACTTTTGGACGTGATCACTTCTTTTGGCAGGCTTTCCGGTTACACAATCAACTGGACAAAAAGTGATTTTATGCCTCTCTCAGATGTGTACTCCCCTGATTTCCTTGAAAATGTCCCGTTCAAAATAGTCAGAGACCACCTCTCATATCTCGGCTTGATAATACCTAAAAACCCCAAATTAATGTTTAAACTAAACTATTCTTAATTTGTCTCTAAACTTAAAAAAAAACATTGAAAAATGGAAAACCTTACCATTATCTATGTTGGGGCGTATGAATGCAATTAAAATGATTTCCCTTCCCAGATTCCTTTACCTTTGCCAGAACCTCCCAATTTTTCTCACATCAGCTTTTTTTAAAGAGTTAAGACATTGTAATTTTGTCTTACATTTGGAACTACAAAAATCACAGAATCTCAAAGGCGCACCTGCAAAAACCCAGGTCTGTGGGCGGGCTGGGCCTACCGGTATTCAGGCACTACTACTGGGCTGCCAATGCCAGGGCCTTGATGTTTTGGCACAGTAAGCTGGGTGGTTTGGCCACCGATGCCCCCTTGTGGCTTGACATGGAGGCTGCCTTGGTTGGCGGCTCTTCCTTGCCCGCCATGCTATTTTCCAAGCTAGAGAAGCCTGAGTCCTTAAAGGCTCTAAGCTTTGTTATTAAGTACTCTGTAAGAATCTTAAACCAGATCAGAAGCTTTTTAAATCTACCGGAGACCTCTGTGCAGACACCAATCTGTTTTAACCACTCTTTTTTGCCTCAACAGTTAGATAAAACCTATCATGTCTGGAGGGAGAGGGGTTTGGTAAACGTTGCAGACCTCTACATAGACGAACACTTTGCTTCATTCAATCAGCTGAGAGAGAAATTTAATCTGCGCTAGTCACACTTTTTTAGCTATCTGCAAATGAGACACTATGTTCGATCCAAAATTCATGATTTTGAGACCCTCCCAGCAGAAAACACATTTTTTGATGTCCTGAAAAACCCTCCCAACTCCATACATCTCATCTCTAAGTTTGTGTGTTTGTTTGACAGTTGTATCTCAGCCCATACTGTAAAGATCCGGGAGGCTTGGACAGAGGAATTGGGCACTGCTCTGTCAGAGGTTTTGTGGGATAAGAGTATGTCTATGATACATTCTTGCTCTGTGAACAGTAGACACCAGCTGATTCAATTTAAGGTGGTCCACCGACTTCACTATTCTAAACACAGGTTGCATCGATTCTATTCTTCTGTTTCCCCATTGTGTGACAGGTGCAAAGTTTCAGAGGACACATTGACTCATGCCTTCTGGTCCTGTCCTTTGCTCACTGGATTTTGGTCCAAAATATTTGACTGGTACTCTAAGGCCTATAACAAACTCTTTTATCCAGATGCTGAAGTTGCAATCTTTGGCTGCTCACAGTTATCTGAAAGTCTTCCCTCACGCCTGCAATGCTCCTTAGCACTGGGGATGATTATCGCTAAGAGACTCATTCTGACAGACTGGAAGTCGTCTTCCCCACCTTCTTTTCAAAAATGGATCTCTGAAATGATGTCAGCCATACGAATGGAAAAACTCAGGTTCCTGAGGACAAAGAAATTCTTGGCAATCTGGGACCCATTTCTTGCCCATTTGGACAAAGCTGATGTAGGTTGAAAACTCACCTTGTTACCACCACGGACCTCTTCTTGAGAGACTTAATACACAGCCTATTTGGGTTTACTGAGTGACTGGCAGCTATGCAAAGAAATTTATGTTTACTTTTCACCAATTTTTTAATGTACATGTCTGAGCTGTGTTTGTTTGTTTGAGTTCCTGTATGTCCTTGTATTATTTGTATTATGCACAAAAGATAAAAACTACAAATAAAATATTCAAAAATAAATGAAAAATAAATAAATTTCCACACTTACTATAAGCCACTGTTACCGGAAAACTGCAGATATAAATCTTATCTCAAGATGTGAGCATGAAAATAAAGGCCTGAATTTCTTGCAACAAGTTAAGATATGTGAGATGTACTCGTCGTGAAAATAGAACATCTCATTTCATTTGTCCTTACTACAAGCAATTCATGCTCTCATTGTAAATCTGATATCTTGAAATACGATGTAGATGTTAGCTTGTCAGGTGACTACGGCTCATAATTAGCTTAACGAGATATTTTGACTTTATAATTGGACTTGCTAAGATTTGAGTTTTTGCAGTGTTCCTGTTTGATGAAAGCACTGCTGGGGTCGGAGCTGGTTCAGTAGTTATGTAGCAAGAGACCGTTTCAGAAGAACCGAATGCTTCCAGGAGTAACACTGGAGTTGAACAGGTGGTCTGTTGGACTGAATACTGTGAACCCAGAGAACAACTTGACTTGATTAAATGTTTTTTGAGTTATTCATTCATTCATTCAGGGAATTGGAAACTTGTAATGGCTACTTAGTAGTAGTAGTCTTAAATTGTATCTCCATATCATGTAGTTTTTCCACATTGTCTGACCAGTTTCTCTGAGTGTGATTGTGGTTAATTAAAACTTAACTTTGTGTGGCATTTGAGCGAGTGTGCAGGCCTGTCTTCCTCCTCAGTCTGCTGATTTTGTTCCTGCACCAGCTCATTGAGAGCACCGGAACGTTTTAAATTGAATGGAAAACAAAAAAAGAGGGATGAAAGCTATTCCTTCAACAGTCCATTACGTAAACGGAAGGGAGAAAGGGGCGAAGTTATGCACAGTTAGTTAATAAACAAAGTATGTGTCCTTCTTCTCGGTTGAGTCATCACACAATGTGGCTCAACAAAATGCAATATTCATTAACTGTCAGCCAATGAAGCTGGGAGGGTTTCATGACTGATTGTGGCCTTCGGTTAGCGAGCAGGAGAGTTATTTTTAACATTGAATAGGTTCAATTAGATTCCTCCTTCTATGCAGCTTAAATCTAAAATAAATCGACGTTACTCCGACTGTACTGAGTAGTCAAAGTCTGGCTTCAACAAATGAAATACAATCAAATGTTTAGAAACCTTTCGGCCCTATCTGACTTCATTTTCTTCTTCTGTGTCGTTAATGAGAAAAGTTCAAGCATTATCTCCATCCCTTCCTCTCTGCTGCAGTCTCTGAAATCAAAGGTACAGTCATGAATTTCTTTTAAAGAATTTAAATAGTGGTAAATAATGTTTTGCCAGTGAGTGCATGCAGGAGTTCCACCTGAACGAGCTCAGAAAAACAGGCCGGCTTTGAGTCATTGTGGTAAATGAGTAAGCCAGGTTTATTGACCTCCTGTTTAAATAGACCTGCTGGAATTTCTCCTCCTCCAGTAGCTGCCCAAAGCACGGTATCCCCAATTGATCATGCAACCGGCTTCCTTCCTACTCATGCTCATTGCTGTGTCTGTCGTGGTGGATTGTGCTCCGAGGCTCCGGGATCCAGAGTGGCTTTCACAACATCAGCCGAGCAGCTTCGACGCAGGAGATCATGCAGAGGCACCTGCTGGTACGAGGCCCTTCACGGTGGAGCTGAGTGGATCAAAGAGAAAAGGCATCCACAGAGCCTTTCTGGGTGAGCGCCGTAATATACACAAACACGCACACACAATCAGTCTAATATGAGATCGTATGAATGAAGAAATTGAGACCTTTGGATAAATAATTGTACAATTTTATTCTTAATCTAAGTTTGTTTTTAGAAGGTAATAAAATGATTTGCTAAAATGTTCAGGAAAAAAAACACAACACCTGGAGGAACGTATTCCTACACAGAAATCAAAGCTGGAAAAACATTTTAAACGTATATCTATGTTTGGACTGATATGTTGGAAATGATTTTGCACGTCATCCATACAAACAAACAAATGTGATTTCTTGCAGCCGCAAATGTCCAACCAGCTTTGAAACTCCACTTACACAATATGTTTCTTATGTAGAACTGCTGATGACATGTTCGATCTTGTTTTTCTTGCAGTCATACTGCCGCTACGAACATTTACCAGCAACTTTGTGTCAATATTTGATTTGAGAAGAAAGCGGTTCGTCTGCATGGACGGAGAGGGAGAGTTGTACAACTCTGTGAGTCATTTATTCAATGAAACAAATTTAAAGCTGTGATGTTTGAGGGCTGAAAATATTAAACGTTTCATATTTTCTTACTTTGTTCTTCCTTACAGAGACAGAGGGAGAGAGAAGAATGTCTCTTTCAGCGCATTTGGTTAGATTTGGAGAATCACCGTGACGTCTTTTACTCTACAAGTGGGGATCGACTGCTCCAGCTCAAAGCAGCCGAGCTGCCAGTTTCTCACCAGGAGCCACCTGAACCTCCGTCATCCCTGGTGCAGAGGATCCGGGGTAGCTCAGCTAAGAGACGGAGGAGGAGTGGGGAGATGAATCCCTCGGCTCCATTACAGAATCCTTCACATTCAGCAAAGGATCACAGAGACGCAGATCACAGGCAGCCTGAACAGGACCAAACTGGAGCTGTGTCCAAAGAGACCATCACGTCTTTTGATGACCCCCTGCGGGTTTTACAGCCCAACGTGCCCGTCAGCCCAGTAAAGAATAATATAGCAGAAAGGGCAAAACAAGACTAAGACACTGACTCTGATTTATATATATATGCAAACTTGAGAGGCACTGTAAGTTTGTTATGAAAACTCACTCGTGTGACTGCAAATTGGGAGAACTCACACTTTACACCTTGTTTGACATCAGTGAGGCCACAGAATGACTCACAGTACAGTCGAGTCAAAGCGACTCCAAAGAGTCGACGTTATCTGCTGATGAACATGAAAACATTTAATACTTTACAACTTTGGGATACAGTTTTCTAGAAGTGGTTTTCGTGGAGTCATTCTGGTTGGTAATGGACTCCATGTTACATCACAGCAGCAAAAAAAAAAAAAAAAAGGCCTTTTGTTTGAGTAGCTCATGAGGGATACGTTTGGCAACATTTGACATAATCAGGCAGGTAGTTTGGTCCAGTGTCCCGCTGTCCTTTAACCTCCTTAGTTGGTTAAATTTTAAACCCAAGGGCCAGATGTGGCAATGTCTTTTTTGCATATGTACTCATGTGTAATCTGTAAGTAATTATGAATATTTATAAACCTTTGACGATACAGTAAGGTCTCATAACAGGATTTTATCCAGCAGTTCATTCTCTTGTTACTGATAAAAAAATTCTAATCATTTGCAATTTGCATCAAATCTAAACAGGAAGTAATTATGTCAGGTGCAGGACACCAACAGTGAACGACAATGAAGAGGTATTTATTTATTGAAATGTGTGAATCCTACTTTTATTATTTATATGTTTCATGCTGGGTTCTTTCTGATGTGGAAAATAAATGAGAACTATTTTGTGGATTCTCTTTCTCCCTGTGTGTGTTTATTTACTCGACGATACAGAAAAATAGTATTTTTGATTATGTCTTTGAGACGAATGAATTGAGGCGATTTCGAGGACATGGTGCAGCATGAAGGACAAAGACTTGTCTCACCCTCGACCGCAGCCCCTCGTATCATCACATTCACTTTTTAACATCTTTCATTGGACAGGACAGCTGAAGAGAGACAGGATAAGTTGGGAGGAGAGAGTGGGCCGAGGTCGGAATCGAACCCATGGCTGCTGAGACACGCCACATAACCACTAGGCCATTGATCATCAACTGGCAGCAGACGGGCCACATCAGGACCCCAAAGCTTTCCATCCAGCCCCCAGAATATAAATCATATCGGGTAATTAAACAACAAACATAAAATCACAAGGCTGAAATATTCTCATAAGGTTAATGGGAGAAGTTGTTTTTTTTCCCGATCTGACACCAACTTCTTTACATCGGGCTTGACAGCTGCTGTCAGGCATATGTGCAAGTATATTTTAAAGTCCGGCCCCCACAGTGTCTGTCAAGAGAAAAGCTGGCCCCTGTACAAATGTAGTTGATGACCCCTGCACTAGGCTGCCCGGCTTCCTGAAGTGAGCCTCTCTTATATGACCTGTTTTAGTGGTCAATCATATATCCACTGTTCCCTTATAGAAACAACTCTGAAGATTCCCCCCACATACTAGAATAAAAAAGAAGAATTGACAAAGAGTGTCCTTTCCCCTTCTTTATTTTTAGGGTTAGTGTATTAAAACATTGTTTCAAGTCACATGACATGTCATTAGGAGAACCACACAAACCACCACCAAACAATCCTTTTCCTAAGTATGGAGAGGCCACAAAAAGTGACACGGGCATTCTGCACTCAGCCAGTTGATTATGTAACTGGCAAATATTAGACCTGGACAAAAAAAATGGACAAACCAAATCCTTGCATGTGACAAACGATTCACACAAGGCACACTGACTGAAAGAGAAAAGATCAAGGCTTGATGTGCCCATGAATCTAAATGTTACAACAGTTATTTATACACTCATTTAAAGCAACTCTCACGTCACATATGGCAGGTTTTTGTTGACACCACTTTGATGCAGAAAGAGTTTACAGCTAAATAAATCAGATAGCATTCAGACAGAATCTTAGACACAGCAAAACATTTTGTGTTTTTCTCACAGGTTAAAAGTCATTCACAGTGCACCTTCATCAATATGGTCTAAGAATCTGATAGTAATATACCAATCGTTACTTTATTCAACACAAAGTTTTTAATTTAAACTTAATACCAGCACACATGCATCCCTGCAACACTGTCACAGTTTCTTGTCCTGTATTTGTCCTTGCTGACCCGAGCGTTAATTCACAACAATGACGAGTCACTCATTTTCCACAAAGTCAACAGTGCTGCAGTTCCACTCGAGTTTCTCACCAAGATAAAAGTCAGAGGGAATAAATATAGAAACAGAGACTCATTAGAGCACACGTTTACATGAATGAACAGCCAGGCAGTAACAAAGTGATGATGATGTTAATCTGGAGCTCAAAGCATCTATCTGAGGTGAAATGACAGGGCTTGACTCATGACACAGCAAATAAATGCCGACATAAAGAAACAAAATAAAGTTTGTTGTGTGGGTATATATGATGGGCTGGATTTCTGATGTCGATTAAGAAGTTTATAACTTTACAGTACTGCAGGGTTGTTACACTATCAGGTTTCTAAACTGTGATACAATTGTAGTGAAAATCAAACAGTGTAGATACCTGTTTCCATAACCGTGGCAACAAAAAGCTATCCAATGCACCTTTTATGAAATGACAAAATAAAGCAGGAAAAGTTCTGAACACTTGATATCTTGCATATATTAACACAGTGTGCTCTCTCTCTCTCGCTCTCTCTCTCTCTCACGGCAGCTTTTGTTTAAAGGTCACATATTATCTTCCTTTTTATCCAGTTTAAATAAATCTCAGAGCTCCCCAAAACATGTCTGTGAAGTTTCTTGTTTTGAAATGCATTTGATCATGCCTATAAACCCCTTTATTTCAGCCCTGCTCAGAACAGACTGTTTCTGTGTCTGTACCTTTAAATATGTAAATGAGCTGTGTCTGACCACGCCCCCTCTCTGGAAGGGGATGTGACTCTGGCTTTCTTGTACCATGCACTATTTTTAAGGTTGAAAGGCAGACTCAGAGGGCAGAACAAACACCTAGCTATGGGAGTATCACCCACCTGGGGGAGGGGTTACTGCCCTTTGTGATGTCATGAAGGGAAAATCTCCAAACGGCCTGTTTGAGCACACATTTTCTGAAAAGTGGAACAGGCAAAAGACGGAGAGGATGGACTTTTCTCATCATTGGGGGGTTTGTCAACAGACTAGAGACACATATTAGAGTTAGAGAAACATGGTGAAGTGTATTTTGCACAATATGTGACCTTTAAGATGACTGAAGAGCTGATGTTTTTTTAAAAGCGTTGGTACTTCAAACTCTATTAAGCATTAAAAATAACTGAGATTGTATCGTTCTAAGACACGAGGTATCGAAACGTTTCAGAGTATTAAACAGTTTGATGACCGAACCTTGACGCAATGTGTTTGTCAAAACATGTGGACATCAATCCAGCCATCATTTGTGAAGTCACTTAGACGCTGGTGGCGCAGTGGTTACTGTGCGCGCCCCATGTATGGAGGCTCGGGTTCGACTCCCAACGGTGGCTTCTTTCCCGCATGTCATTCCCTAGTCTCTCTCCCTGATTTCTGACTCTATCCACTGTCCTAGCTCTCCATTAAAGGCACAAGAAGCCCAAAAATAAATCTTTGAAAAAGTAATAATCTAAATTAGAATTACTCTGACCCTCTGGAGCTTTTCATACTCCCTCTTTAAAGCGCTCTCTCTCTTATCTTCTTAATATTTCTCAAATTCCTCTATTTAACATGGTCTCCTCTGTGCACAAACACACAGCACATCTCCGCCAATTTGAACCTGCCGTCCTCTTTCCTCATGGTTAGTAAAAACCGACATATCCCTGTGTTAGGACTCAGAGAGAACACGTGTGCTTTGTCCGAACCCTGAGGCAAGGAGCAACCTAACTCCTCCACAAAGTAGCGCACTGCTACACACATGTAGGCCCCGTGGGTGACAACCAGAGCGTGGACGGGGACGCCCCTGACCCCATCGTCTGCCTTTCCCTCAGCAGGAGGAGTTTGTTGTGGAGCAGATAAGTCGGCTTCATCCTCCCCTAAGTCATGCCAGTGGTCGGCCCCAATGTGCAGGAGCATTTTCTCCAAAAACTCTTTGACCCGCTCCTTCACCTGGACAGAGCACAAATTATAAACTGTGTCATGCTTCTCTTGCACTTTGTGTGTGCACTTGTCACACACAAAAGTGTCTACGTGCAACTGTGGAAGACAAATGTGAAGGGTCATTATATTAAAAACAACATAGTCACAACCTAATCCATGCCAGCTCATTCTGACGCACCTGTAAAACGTTTAGGAGTCGGGGGAGGGAGTCGTGTAGCCGACACTGATTGGGGCTCTGAGTGCCTACGTCAAATCTATATTTGTACATCTGCAGCATCATCATCATGTGCTGGTCACGTACTGGGTTTGAGTTAACGTCCAAGCCAAGATCTAATAGATGAAGCCTGACGAGGTTCCTTTGGAATAGAACATCCTTCCTTCCTACGCCCCCACACTCACACTCTGTCCTCCCACACAGTCTCCAAGACAGATAACATCAAGCTAAGTGGTGACTTTTTAATCAGGGGCAGTGACAAACACTCTGAGGTTGTTTGGCATGTAACTTTGAGTCTTGTGATTTAAGCTTTAAGCCAATTGCTGGTATTTACTAAATATCTATAAAATGTGTAGAAAAGAGGCCCTGACATAAAGCTGACATCAGAGCTAAAGAAGAAGTAAAGATGTTTTCCAGTACAGTTTCAGGTGTGTTGAGGTTGGATTTGTATCTGGAGGTCATTATAGATACAAATTAATTGTGTTTACCTTAAGTACAACACGTGAGAATCTCATTGTCTTTGTGTATCTTGTATCTCCCATGTAAAAGGAGTTTAGCTTTAAAATTACATTTCAGTTTTAATCTGATTCATTTTATGCCTCAAAATCCCTTGAACACTTGGAAGAAAAACAGCCTCACAATTTTTCAGAAACAAAGTCTGTGACATCCTTGTGTTTATTTTATTATTATTTATGACTCCTTATAAATATAAGTCAATATGACCCCTTTGTAAGATCTGCTTTTTCTTTGGCATCATAGTGTCTGCTCTCAGAGGTAATCAGAGTAATGTTTTCTATTTGATTTCAGTTTTGTCTTTTGAATTGTAGTAATATAATAAAATGTGGAAACTTCACAGGGGGTGAAGCATTTTTTTAGGCATTGTGAGTCTTGTGACCCCAAACACCTGCTGAACATGACATTAACTCACTTAGATGATTGAGTTAATTTTCACCTTTATTCTTTTCATCTTTATTCATGTTGATGTAATATCAAGTTTTCAAAATTCAGATTTTGTTGTAGTTCACGTGGTGATATATACAGAATAATTTATTTTACTGTATGAACTAAATTCTGGTCTACACTCTGTTATTGAGAGACATGCATCTCACACACAGAGGCCCAAAATACACACATGTACAAACAGGACCTATGGACATGCACTAATGGAGAGACGTCATAGTGAGGGGGCTGGACATGAAAGAACGCCTGAGCAGTTGGGGTTTAGGCACCTTGCTCAAGGGCACCTGGACAGTGCTCAGGCAATGACCTGGCACCTCTCCAATCAGACCAACTTCCATACTTTAGTCCGCACTGCAACTTGAATATAATATTTCTTGACATGTCGCACTTTATGAATTTCCAAGTGGAGACAGAGCATGACAGACAGCCAGGATTAAACAAGAGGTAGAGGAGGACAGTGAGATGAAATGATAAACAGCGAGGGGAACATCACAGTTACACTGACAGCCTCACCTGCTCCTGCGTCTCCCCTTCAGGTGCTGTGAAGCTCAGAACGGACTGACCAGCAGCTTTGGCCATCTCTCTAAAGTCCTGCACCCGTCCTCCCTCTGCAGTCCCAAAGCTCTGTAAAGTCAGTGACCGGATGACTCGGGTTTCTTCAGTAATGTGTCAATATATCTCATGTTAATGTTTAAGTATGTTTAGCTGGGGAGTTATAATATAACAAACATGAAATGATACTCACCCTCTCTTTAAGTAAAGGCTCGCACACCATCTGTAGACCAGAACACCTGCTGCTGCGTTTCAGTATTGCTTCAGCAGTCTGCAAAGAATAATAATGCAGAAACATCTTTTTACATACAGACATGCTGTTGTAGAGAAGGACAAAACGTTTCCCCGCAGCTTCTCCATTTGAAGACAACAGGAGGTGTCATTATGAGTTCTAATCTCTGGGCTGTAAAGTGACACCATGTCATAAATATTACAGGAATAAAACTGCCAAAAAAAACTCTAAGCAAGTGTATTTTTCTGATTTCTAATCAACAATATCTAAATACACTCAAATTACAGACACATTCACCTGACAAGTCCAGACAAATATCTTAATTCAAGATATTTCAAGTGAGAAATAAGGCCTGAATTCATCGTAATGACTAAACTAATCTACTAATTTTACTTGATGAGTGTCTTGAAATGAGATGTATGATCTATGTAAACGAGTTTGTACCATAAACTTTAATGGATGAAGCCTGAGTGACGTCAGCCATCTGTTCCTGCAGGGGAAGCTGGAGGCTCATCCGCAGCAGCCGCCAAGCGGGAAATTCTGTCTCAGCCTAACGACAGGCTGAGAGCTGGAGCTGAGGCGGGTTTTAAGCCTCTTTGACGTACTGTTACATCACGCCCACCTGTCAATCAGGTCAGTTAAGCGCCTAACTATGGATAACACGCATCATAAAATCAAAACATAGTTGAAAAAAAAATTTCTTCCCCCGTACAGTGTGTGCCAGTGATGACAATAACCACTCAGACCCGTTTCTTTTTTGTACCAGGCTGTAAACATGTTAATTTCTACTGTAAAAACTGTTTTTTTTGGCTGTGGTGTGACTCCCTGTGTTCCTGAAGCCAGCCTCAAGTGGACACTCAACAAACTGCAGGATTTAGCCTTTTGCCTTTCGCTTCATTTTTCACGACTGGAGGTTGCCGCTTGGTTAGTGCTCATAATTTTAAGACACAGTAAAATGTTCTTGCCCCATTGGAAGAAATTTCTACTCATTACAACCAAATCAGGTTTTTTTTCACTTGAAATATCTTTTTTTTTAAAAGGTTAATTTTTGGGCTTTTTATGCCTTTACTAAGAGATGGGACAGTGAATAGAGTCAGAAATCTGGGAGAGAAAGAGAGAGTGGGAGATTAATGCGAGAAAGGAGTCATAGGTCAGATTCAAACCCTGGCCGCCCGCTTAGAGGACTGTAGCCACCGTACAGTACATGGGGCGCGCACACTAACCACAAGGCTACCGACCCTCGACTTGAAATAAGATGTTTATCTGGACTTGTCAGGTCAATGTTTTTTCAGTGTTGAAAAACTAAAGCACTGTACCTGCTGAGCCCGCTGCATGTCACTGACAAACACGTTGCTGAACTTGACATCTTTCAGGTAACGACCTGCGGCTTTTGCCTGCTGCAGCCCGATCTCAGACAAGGGACAGTCTATAGCCTGGCCTGTTTTAAAAAAAGGTGAGAGTATAAAGTAAGCAACAGAGATTGATGATTTTCATTTGAATCTCAGAGATATCTTTAATCATCTGTACCTTGTAACAGGCCTTCTTTATTGTAACGTGTTTCCCCACTGCAGAAAAGGAAGAAAGCATTCATTAATGTCACTGTACAGGAGCATACATTATTTACTTTTGATCTTTCTAATACAATGCTTTTCATTTATTTATTTCCCCCCTAACTTAAAAGTAAACTCCCGTACACTTTCTCTAACTTGCAAACAAATTTTATATTTCTGTCATCAGAGTTTCTATGTTTTTTTTGGTACACGATCAACACCATAGAGGGATTAAATACATTCATAATTATGATGACTCCCTGATTCTTGATATGAACTGACAAATGGATGTTTTACACCGCTAAAGATGAACATCTTTTTAGCTTGTGTAGTTGAATAATTATGAAAGTTTGAATTACTGACAAAATAATTTTAAAACCAAAAACAGGTCCACCTGAATTCTGATTTACAAAGATTTGAACAATGTTATTGTCAAAAAATGTTGTAGTTTTATATTGTTTCATCAGTAGCCTATACTTAAACTGGTTAGATTAGATTAGATACTTTATTAATCCTTTGCAGGAGATTACACCGTCACAGTCAAGACACCACATAAAACTGACAAATACAATTTAAGAACATAAAAACAAGACATCAAAAAATACTAAGATCGTTTTTTAAAAAAGTAGACAAAAAAATGTGGGTTTATAAATAAAAGACATCCTAGAAATATAATTAACCTTTAGTGTGCAATGTATCCAGTGTGTAAAATCTGTTAAAGGTTATTCTACTTCCTTTGCGTTTGCATTTTAGTGTCATGTTGCTTTTGTCTTTTTGAGCACTTGGTAACAGTAGTTTCGAAAGGTTTTATATGTATAAAATCATTGTTATTTATTTAATAATAAAGTGGTTGATCAGGTAGCCTACCTATACCGAGTTCATTCTTGGACTAACGCTGACCTCTAGCGGTCGGGTGAAGGTACTACAGTGTTCACAAACTGATAAAGGCAGCAGGGCAGCAGGTAGCATGGAGTTGACTGGAACAGCTGAACAAGTGTCATGAATCCCCTGCTCATGAAAGAGACATCTTCAACGTTGACTTTGATTATCCAGTAACAGCCCTCTGCATACAAACTTACAACAACAAAACCCTTAAATAAATAAATAAAGGCAAACACTAGCCTACCTTTAGTAGATTCAAAGAGTCTGCTAAGTAGCCTGACAATTGTAGCGATACTATTATGCACTTTAACACAGCAGGCATACTTCAATCGTTTTTAAGTAGCTACAATATGCAACAAGAAGAAGTTTGGTATCAAACTGAAAGTTAATACATTAAAGCGACAAGCAGCACCCTGAGCCTAATATAATAACATTTACAATACATATTTAATATGTATCATCGTGAAGTACACTTACTGTCGAACAAGGGTTAGCCCAAATGTTAGCTGTTTCATACCCTGGATGTTAACGGAGCTACGAAACATTGTAGCTGCCGTGAAGACGACTACAGAGAGGCGTGTCGAGACTTGAGAGGAAACAAAGTGAAGACCTATGGTGAAGACATGTGGTGAAAACATGTGGCGAAGACATGTGGAGCACTGAAGTGACGACTGGGGAGAGTCAATAAGCTATAGAGTTAGTTTTCCTGCTCTTCGTTATCCATTTTATAGGCAAGGTATGATGAATTATTAATGACAGCTGCAGGTTTGTGACAATCATGAAATACATTTAGATTCTAAGACCACAGGTGCATTCACGTGGTGGCAGAATAATCGGAAAAGTGGGTGTCCAATTAGAAAGTTCACAAAAATGGTCCCTTCAAGACGAAAGAACTTGGACTTGAGAGAAAACTTTTCGTATTTGACTGGCTCAAAGTCATATAACGCTAAATACAAAATACTTTTTTGATGTCAGTCATTTGTTTTTATTACAAATTACCATTATTACAATTTTTTCTAATTTGCATTTTTTAATGTTAGGTTCATACCTCCAGTTGCTGCAAATTAAAGTGACCCAGATGAATTGTTATTACTACATTACAAAATAATATCTAGGCCTATGTTGCGTCAATGTTTTAAAGATTATAAGCAAAAAAGTCGATTTAGCAACTTGGAGAATCCGAGCATCCGAGGGGCACTTGAATGCAGGTTTAGCAGATATTACCAGCCAATCAGATTGGCTGAAAACATTAATGACGTTACCTGGGAAATGGACATACCTGTGATGTATTCATACATTTAATTAGATCAAATCTCCTTTATCGACCTGTCGACAAACACAATTTGTCTCCTAAACCATGTCAGAATTTCCCGTTAAAAATACATGTTGTATTTCTTTTAAATAATAATAAAACCTCAAGGACACTGTCCTAAATAGTTTGGTGATATATCCTATTAGGAAAATTATGTAGCCTAACTGTATATAATATGTCATTACATAGCCTACTGCCTGATTTTTTAGGCAAATGGAAAACCATACTATAAAGATTCATTTTTTGCACATGTCTGTTTTTATTTATGAGTGTCGTTGTAGGCTACATACCATTTAGTGTGCGAGTCAAAACACAAGGCTTAGACTAATGCAGCCACTAGAGGTCATAGATTGGACCTTTCTCCTTACAAACAAGTGTTTTCCACCTGTCCATGTCACCACAGCTCTCCCTGAACATGCAGGACATTTTGTATTTTATACTTTTAATGCAATGTAAGAATAAGTGCAGGTTGCTAACATCTTTATAATTTGTTTTTGCATTGATTTGTCAGTAGTTGTCCATACATTTAGATATCACTTACATTTTATTTAGACAACAGGCACTTATAAGATACTGCTGAGTTCATATAAGTCCTTTTTTTTCTGAACCAGTACACTTCCTAAAGCTTTTGATGCAAGATTTATGTCCAGGGCTGAAATAACAATTCATCCATTTTCCTGTTGTTTAAACTTTTCTTCCTAAAACTCAGCTTTCCATGAAAAGACACACTGTCGGACATTAGTCATCACTCCTCTTGCAGCTTTCACAAGATTAAGTTGTACAGCTAAGCTTCTTTCTGCAGTGTCATTGCATAATCACACATACTTCAAATCTACTGAAACAATTGGATAGAGCTGACAAGAAAGAGGCATGAGAACTACTGAGCTGATGTGTTGTCACACCCTTTAAAGCAGAAGTTTATTGAACAGAGGTTGTGCAACAGACATTTGAGGTACATGATATGAGTTTGAGTGGAGGCGGGGAGGGGGGGACTTAAAGGGAAAACTGCACCGCTGAAACTTTCAGATATCAGAATATTTATGGTTGTGCCTGACAGGTCAAGCTCAACCCACTATTTTGCTGCGGTCACAATGTTGTGCAGACGCATGATTTCAAACCAATCTTGGTCACATGTTGAATCCATATTTACTGACATTCGGCATTTCAATGTTTGTATAAAGCAAGAACTTTGGCCTTCATAGAAGTGCAGTTTTCCCTCTTTCACACAGAATAAGTCGGATGTAGCACCAACATGAACAGAAATCTATCTATCGAAAACTACCCCTAAAGGTTTCACTGTTGTCGTGCCAACCCCACCTTCCCGCTCCATTATGATTTAAGTCCAAGTGGAAGCTTTACATTTATCCTGTTTCCCATCTCACTGAGCAAGTTGTTCCCGCACTAAAACAGTGGGAATCATCCACAAAAACACCCAAATGTGGTTGCTTCCGCATCCCCACTGATTATTTCTCCTCCAGTCCCAGCTCCCTAACTGCAGAGGTATAGCTGATGGATTTGTGTGTGTTGCGTTTTGTCCAGTTATCCTGAGGTATAGGTAATACCACTGACGCAGAATGTGACGGAAGAAGGAGAGCAAAATAGATTAAAAAAAAGGGGGGGGGGGGAGGGGAAGGAGATAATCTATCTAAGCAAACTGTCAAACTGTACAAAGAACATTTCCAGTCGAGTACTCATTTCATGTTCTTCTATCACCATCTACTTCGTTTTTCTGAAGGTATCTCTTAGACAGTAAAATAATTATATTATAATACAAATGTTTATAAAATAGCAGCACACTCAAGTGACACATCACAACTAGGTAATGTTATTTTTTGTATAAATGAAACAAATTCATAGCTTTTAGCAGCGCAAAAAGACAACAATAATTCAATAAAAATATTGACATTTTTTTCTTGATGTCTTCACACCTTCTCCTCTGTCCTCTCTTCACTTTGGAATACAGTATCTCTAAATCTTAGAAAAACCCTTTGGAGGGTCTGGTCGCCCCATAAAATATATCAAACACAAATTGAAAAGGTGGTCTCTATATATAACACATGCAACAATACATTGCAGGAAAGAAAAAAAATCACAACCATGAAGTTTGGGAGAGAGCTTACATCAGGCAAACAGAGGCAAAACGAAGGGGTCAGATCAAATGTTCAAATGGGGATGTTTGGGCAAATTATCATTAGATCGCCCAGTTCTACTGAAAAAGATATCACTGAAACATTAAATCCCCACATTTTTCTTCAGTCTGACAATCATACACTCAAGCAAAGTCACATACCATCATGACAAAAAAACAAAAACAACTCAAGCATAAAGTCAAAGACACCTCGCTGTGGCAAAGCAACGTGTCCCCTCAAAACAAAACAAAAATCTGTCTCTTGTTTTTGTGCTGATGTCTGCCTGGCTGGTGAGCCCACTAACCAATGAGTTGAAGCAGCAAAGCTCACAGAGGGACACAGATGTGTTCACTGACAGACACTCAGCTTGAACTGCACAAGCCAGCACCGTAGAAAACTGACCAACCACACCGCAACACAACATCAGTCGAGGTGGTTTTCGAACAAAAGCTCTGCTCTGTCTTAAAACAAAAGCAAACCTCATTGCCCTCAGAAGAACATGTGCAAATATTGGATGTTACAACCACCCTTTCTTGTAGCTCATCGCTGCCCTTGTGTGACTGTCTGTGGCTGTGACGCAGATAAATATGAAGAGAAAAAATTCAAGTAAAAACAAATATTTAATTTCTTGACAGTATAAAATAAAATCAAACCGAACCCATGGATGAGTGAACTCTATGTGTAGACCTGCTCCAATTCATGCTTCTGTTCATTTAAATTTAGTCATCGACTTGCACTTTGTTTGAATAGGAATGTTTTTTTTATTTTTATTTATTTATCGGAATGTCCTCTCGTCGTAAGTTGTGGAAAGCCTTTTTAATTTGACTCTTGCTCGACAAGGGTATATGTCTGATGATTGGGAAACCAGCCCTACAAAGTAAACCAAAGAAAAGGCTAAACAAGGAAAAAGAAAACATCCATTCACCTCCGATCAACACCCCACCACCCATTTTATTTTTTACTTTTCTCCTTGGGAGCATGTTCTCTCAAAGTGCTTTGCCATTGAAATCATATAGGGGAGCTGAAAACTTCCCTATGTGGGACTCCAGATGCATTGACAGTATATCCTCATCCTGTACTCCTCAACACCCCCTCCCCCCAAACAAGTTCATCCTCACATGATCTGGCACTGTACAGTCTTAGTTCCTCTTTTCATTTCCGTGTAAATGGAAACCATGAACGACTTTGTTCACTTAGCTGTGTCATTGAAGACACTCATTATAAAAAATGAATGTTCATTCCATCTCAATATGTAGATATCAGGGTTGTACTGTGATACCTTTGGGGCGTCTCTTGTTTATTATCATCTTACAGCCACTGGCTGTAAATCCTCCTCGTCTCCTACACAGCAGCATGCTCCTGCACCACTAGAACCCTCTCTGTCCATCAGTGATGGAAACTGTAGCCCTACTTCTTATCCTCTCCTTGCAACACCCTGTTCCCTCCATGCAACTGAATACAGAGAAGTCTAACGTCCTCTTGACATTAAAAGCATATCCTTACTTTCTTCAAGACATCGCCCTCTCCTGGTGTCACATGTGCCACTTAGGCTGCACATGTGAGAGGTCATTACGACTCAAAGCAACCTTTCACAACTCAGGAAACACCAACAACGTGTGAAAGAATGAAGTATATCTGTAATATTTCATCTACAGAATGGCAGTAATAAACAAACGCCTCACATCACCTCTGAGTCTGAGGTGTCACACCTCTCTTAGAAAGGTGCAAGGGGCCCCTAAGAGAGAGTCCCTTCACCTGGATCCTCCTCTTTTTCCTGTCTCTTGCACATGAGTTTACTGTTGGCCAACAATGAACCATGATACACTGTTAATGCAGGAAGGCAGTGATTGAGCATAGATGTCGTGTTATACCGATGTGCTCGACGCCGTAGAATGCACACTGCTTATATGCGTAGATCATGTAGCATTCGAATACTCACACATATACACATACACACACACACACACACACACACACTCACAGGTATGCACACAAACTGCATACAAACTGACACACAAGCAGCCTGACAAAAGGAGCTTATTGATATTTTCTACTCGTTTCCAAAAATCTGTCCAATAATAAAATTAATAATAATAGTTATTACTAATACTACTCATAATTATTATCATTCTGTCTCTTTCCTCGCAACGGGTCCAATCATTCTTTAGCAAAATGTTCTCACAGCTTCCTCAATCTGTCTCGTTTTTTGACACACGTAGACTTTGAGGGAGCTCGAACACGTTTCCCCCCTCAGCCACGTATTTAAAAGTGATAATACTCAAAGAACACCAAACAGAGGAAACAAAACGGAGATCCATGTATGCAATTTCTGAATGCATTCGACTTCTCTTACCATAACAGCCTCACAATCAAGCTATGGTTAAAATATAACTTAAAGATCATACTCATACAACCAAAGGCAGAATGCAAATATGATTGGCTTCCCTTCTGTTTATCCAAGACACCACAGAGCTTCTTCTTGTATCAAATTTGTAGCTTTTAGACTAGAACATCATAGAAGATCTATTTCATGGCCAGGTGTTTGTTTTTTTTAAACTTGAAGAACAGAAAATCTACAAAAAAAACTAGCAAGCATTGTTCTTTTTCTTGTAAAGGGCTTGTGTTTTTTAACATTTTTTGTTCTTTTGTTCTTTTTTTCTGCTTTTAAGAAAATTGAGTTTTTTTTCATGATGCTTTTTTTTTCTTTTGTAAATCCTGTGCAATGATGCCCTCTAGTGGTTCACAAGTTGACATCGCGGACGTCTGTTGGGGTGGAGGACTGATCCAGCTCGTCCAGGCCTTTGCCGCTGGTGCCTCTCTGTGTCTGCTGCTGCTGCTGCTGCTGCTGCCGGCCCTCGCGCAGGCTGCTCACCAACACACGCTCAATCTGCTCCTGGCACTCTTTGAGAACATCCTGAAATGTCAAAACAAAAGGGAGGACAAGATGTAAAAATCTGTACATTGTAATCTGGGAATGGGGGCAGGAAAGCATATGCTCCTTTGTAAAGCGTCTCGAGATATCACTTTCAAACATGTCCTCCAGAAAATTAGTAGAAAGTTTCCGTCAGGCCTCCCCTGAAATATTCCTGAGTTACTTTTTAACACATCGGGAAACTCTCCCTGTCGAATGGGCGAGGGTCTCAGGAGGCGGGTCATGACATAAAAAGACAGATGTGAAAATGGCGGACGAAGCAAGAGTCTGCCGCTCTGATGATGGTTTTGGCCTTTATATCAATGCTATGTGTAGGTCAACATATTCACAGTATCAATGAAAGAGCAGAGAAGAACAAAGCAGCATACATATTGCACCGCTATAAATGTATTCTCACACATTTCTAACACCACAGTTACTTTTGAGCTGAGTTTTTAACACAGCTACATGATTGGTCAGCTTGCTTTTCACCGTTTATTTCTGTCTAACTCAAAGGAAAAAAGTAGCACAATCGCACACTGGGAAAAATGGTTTCTGCAACTATCATTGCCAGTTACAAAAGTATTCTGAAAACTTTAGTCAATGCATGAGAAACCGGGGCCCCTGGTGTGGCGGCAGAGGGGCCCCTGGTGTGGCCCCTGGGCAAGCCTGGGCCAGGGGTTTTAAATGACCAGTGGTTCTCTAGCAGCCCCAGTGTGGACACAGACCAGACCAAAGCATTACATCAGCCCACCAGGGTTGTGCACTGAACACCACCCCGTAGTGATCATGAGCACATACACACACATGCATTAACACACACCTCCACCTCCCCCATCTAACCGCCCACCTACCCCTCCACCTCCGCCATTCCCGAACGCACACAAAACCCAAACAGAAGTAGCCTTGACAACAGCGGCTGAAAACACAGGTAGTACTAAAGCTATGTTAATTACATCCACCTCCTGTGGGAACACAAAGGTGGTGCTTTTTTAACGAGAGCCAGTCTGTGTGCCTGCCTGCCTGCCTGCAGGGGATCCATCTGAGACCTGGCCGGCTCGCCTTACACCATCAAAGGCCGCCGCGGCAACCTGAGAATCCACCTGGGAGAGGAGCCTCTCAACAGCGCTGAGCCCTCATATCCTCCCCTGATGGAGGGTTGACAGAGGGGACAGCGCAGTGCATGAGCGGAGAGCAACTCACCGGGGAGGGGGAGACGTGGGGGAAGTTAAGGGGAGAGGGGTGCTAAATGAGGTGTTAGCAAGAGCGTCAGAGTAAGGTCAAACTGTTTTTCTTGGAAAGGAACAGTGTTGATAATCATTTAAGATTCTTAGAAGTCAGAGCAGACTGCGGCAACAAAACAAGATAATGTGAGAATTCCTGTCTGAAGGCCTGGTAAAGACCTCACACTGCTCTCTGCTGGTGAAATGTGACAACAGTTGCTTTCTTTGAGCTCTACACACGCACAGACACACACACATGCATAACCCCTGCCTTTAAGCACCAGGCGTCTGTGGGAAACATGACTGAGAGCGCCCCATGGCCGGAGGGATGGGTGAAAGTGTACCGCTTGTGGAGCGGAGAAACATTCTTTAGACATTTACAGCTAATTTAAACCTGATGGGCCACAGTTTGAGCCTGTGTTATAGCTGCTGGTGCCGCTGGGCCTTGATGAATAGAGGACTGAGGCCTCGCTCACATCGGAATTGCTCTTCAGGAGCTGCACACGGGTGAGCAACGAAAGGTTGCGGTGTCAAAGGCCAAACAGCATGACATATTACAGGGTGAGACATGTACGTGTTGTCACAGGGAAACTACCAGTTTCTGACATCTAACCCAACTCTCCAGACGGATGATTTGTTGAAACTCTTTGCAAGTGGGCACTTTTATGGAGGATTTTTTTATTTTTTTTTTACAGGTGGAATCTCTTTAAAAGAAGTCAAAGAAATCTTCTGCAATAAAAGGCCTGTGACAAAATAACTCCACCGTGAGGTAACTCCCGTCTTGAAATCTCTTTTATTTAGACTTGATAGAATCTACCAATTAGCTCAGAGAGTATGTTGGGTCACAGTCCATGAAGATTGATTTGCTGTTGGGGAGGTTGGACTGATCTGGGCTTGGTGCCTCTTGAGAGAATGTCTCCCCTTGCTTTCGCTCTGACGTGGAGGAAACCTGATCAGCTTCTGTCCCTTAATCTCCTCCAGAGGTTGGCCGCTGACATGGGCGCGCGCACACTCACAAACACGAAATCTTCCCACCAACATGTGCTCCATTGGTCATAAAAAACTCAATTCCTGTGAGAAAATTAAGTCGAGCGAAGAACATGTAAAGGAACTGCCTGTGTCTTACCGCAAGAATGCACGCCTTCACTTCTTAAAAGACACACTCCCCCCCAATCTCTGCCGCTCTTAAGAGCACTGATTCTGATCCCATGCCAAGACCCATGGGCTTTATCCGAGAAACTTTAATGACTTCAATGTGTGACTACTGGAAACACCAACACTGCTTTCAGAGAAACTTTAGGTACTTGGATTCTGAGGGGACCAACAATACTGAAAAAAAAAAAACCCATGGGAGGTAAAGCGGGACTTAAACGTCTCATTCTGCAGCCTCAACCCAGAAAAAACACAACATCACCCTCTTTCTCACCTCAAACATACACCACACTGCAACAATCTGATTTTCTGGAGAATCATGGCATGCACATTATCATCCGGCCGACCTTTGTGACACTGGCAGTAGGGGGGGGGAAGTCGTGCAGACAGACAAACCCAAAAGGAAGAAATGTGTGAAGCCATGGAATGTGTTTTTAACTGCTGACTACACCACACAAGACTGTGTTAGCTACTCGGGGAGGACTCGGTGGTCAGACAGCTGAAGCAAACACACACCCATTGACGACACACACTTCTGATCTTAGGGAATCTTAAGACAAAATATCCGGAGGCTGACACTGGAAATAAAGAGTCACCACATGACTTAAATGTTAACAAGTTACAATAAAGAAATGAGACTACTTAGTTCTTTAACCCGCATGCCGAGATACCACCAGTTGTGACGCTACAGGCTATGTTAATAAAGATGATATTTGCCAATAGATGCATCTTTGTTTGTGTCCTTTTTTTTTTTTTTAATAAACATTAAAACCAAATCTCCCCTTTATCACATTTCAAGTCTACATCCATTCATGGTGCAACTCATGTGAGGACTTATCAATGGAAACCAAAGTGACCTCACAAGAGGAATGAGAGCAGCAAGAGAGGAAGAAATGGGAAAATGTGTTTCCGTTGTCTCAGTGTGTGACCCGCAGCGCTAAAAAAAAAAAGATGAATGAGAGACAGAGAGAGAGAGTCAAAACGAAAGAATCTAGGAAGTGGTGGTCTTTAAGCTTTGCACTTTTCTAACCTCTGTTTCCTGTTTTAATCCTTCAAAATTGACATGGCAGCTCTGCACACAACACCCTTATCTCCTATTTGACCTACTAGTCACCAACATTTTTTTTTGTGTGTATTTTTTGTGTAATTTTTCTGTGTATTTCCCGGTTTTCTTACTCTGACATCAGAAACACCAGTCACAAATGTTTGTGAAACTTAACACATTCCCAAAATTTTTAGATTTGTATCACTCCACATTGTGACTCTGCACAGCGCCATGTCTGCTGTCCCACACCAGGTGCATGTGAGGCTGCACACATTCCTCCAGCAGCCCAACATGGTGACTTGGTCCTATCACATTTCCACTGGAAAACCACAGCTTCTGGATACCACAGATGCCAGAAGGGTGCCGGGGGGGGGGGGGGGCGTTGGCCATGGTGCTGTTGGCAGCAGCAGCAGAAGTTGGCGAAACTTGTTTTGCCTTCATATTTTGCCTGGCTCTTTGTGCAGGCTAGCTAAAAGATGCTATTGCGCAGCTTCTACAGTGCCAGCCAAAACCAAACACAACACTTTTGGACTCAGGTTCACAGCACCACCCTGATGACTGCAGTCCAAACTGAGGTTGAGGTGACCCTTGGGTGTTGGATTGACGTATAAAGTGGTTCAGCTTTTGGGAAAAGAAGGTGGGGTATGTGTGTCAAATGGCACTTCCAATGATCACCATTTCCTCTTTTTTTGTGTGTGAAAAGACAATATGTTCAAACTGTATAGCCAACAGTACATAGCACTGAAAACCACAAGAGTAATGCTGACAACTACTCCTGGACATTTGTCATCGGGTGTTTTAGCTGTTGTGTCACAAGTTGTGCACATGTCTGATGTTAGTTTTCCTGTAACTTTGTGAAGTTTTGTCTGGCATACGAGAGAGTATCTAGTTTTTATACCACAGCCTCTCATGTGCTGTATGTTGAATTAGGAAAGGTGCCCTTCGTGTGTTTACTGCGAGCCATGGCTTGTCTGAATCCAGGAATGTGAGGATTTGATCATAGAGACACAGAGCGACTTAATTCCCTCAAGTCTGAGACCTTGCAGCCTAAACACACTGAGGCCCTGTGCTGCTGAGGTCAGCTATTTGTTTTTCCTCAGCTGCTAAGCGAGACTTCACACTGCTCGCACCAGAGGGAGCCATGCTTTCCAGCAGTGAAGCATTATGGGCCATAGGAGGAGACGAGAGAGGGCCGATTGTCAGGACGAAGGCATGACACCGCCCCCAGTGTCCTTTTCACACTTTAACAGCTTTCTTCCTCCTCCTCCTCCTCCTCCAACGTCGCCTCCTTTTGGGACAGAACTTAACATACCATGGTCCACGCCTTGCTTGATCTGCTCCCTGTGCAGCGAGCACACATGAACTCTATACGTTCATGTTTAAATTAAGACTGCCAATACCCCCAAAAGCCTTCCTGAACATGTTTGCTATCAGTAGTACTCCTGCTAAGGCAGTGGCCTCTGAACTGGAGCTGCAACTTATGCTGTAGTTGCCAAATTCACCACATGACGTCACTGTTGTCATTTTGCAGTAGCTGAAGATAAAGGGTGTAGGCTTAAGTTATCACCTGATCATAATGCCTTGTTATATTATCTTTTTTTAACAGATATTTTAGTGAGTGTTTGTCAACGTTATTCTCAGCTGTAAGTTAGTTCAGAGACAATTCAACACGAGACGCAGCACTGTAACAAACGCTGAATTAAGCAAAATGCTTTTCAGTGATTTGTCACATGATGGGAACACAAAACAATATTTTGATTAGTTTGGACATAACGCTCTATTACCTTACGTCTCTGTCTCGCCATTGAACACTGACAACTTCAGCCACAAGCTAACTGGTTTTATTGTGGGATTTAGTGTGAACTTTGCAACCTAATTTAGACTTAAACAAAGCTGGTGCAACAGGACACACTGGTCCCTGAGCACTGCACTGAGGCAGCCATATATTAAAGTTGGATCACATGAAGAAGTCAGATTTCCTCATCGTCCAACAGCTTAGCCCTCCCTACATTTTGCAGCTTTTTTCCGCCTAAACATCCTACACAGTGAGCTATAGCTAGCTGAAGCCCTCTTACTTGGCCGTGATGAAAGCCAGGCAGCTCAGACTCAGTAAAGGCCCTTCTTGTGTTTGGACTAAGCTCAGACACCTTCGCAACATTCACTGTACCCGGACAGACACACAACAGCCTGGTCAGCATTCTTGTCAGCGACAGAGCACATTGAAGATGCTCCCAACATGGCTCGATCAGAGGATCCTTTATAGGAGAGGGCTCCGAGCAGCCTAAACGGACTGATGGAGAGGAGAAGAAACCTGCTCCACTCTACTTACATCTGTTAGTCATGTTTTTGGTCTGACATTGATGCAGTCATTTCTTTCAATGAAGATACTTTAGTTATTAGTTTAGGGGCTCCTTTTATTATTTTCTCATGTTTCTCATGACACATCTTGGCTGTAAAATCCGATAAAGATGAGTTTGTGACTCTTTAATACGCTTGTTTAAAGTGACAGACAGTGTGTGTGAGTGTTTCAGTGGTGATATGATGAGTTAAGTGAGACCTTTAACTGGAAATATAAACTGACTAAAAACATGAAAAGCTTCTCAATACAGCAGCAGGTGGTTCATAGACTTTCTGTAAAAATGGCGCACGGCTAAATACCGGTGAAGCACACAAACATTTACACCTACTCGTTCAGCTATTACTCAGAAACATACCCAGAAAATTTCCAGGCGCATGTAAGAAGTTCTGAGTGCAAGCAGGGACAAAAGACCACACTGGACTTGAGTGTTTTAACCAGTTGACAAATGACAAAGGAATTTAAAACAAACTCACCACTTCTGTGTTTGTGATTTTGGCCAGCAGGTCTGTCAGACTGTCGCCCCACTGTGACTGGTCGGCTGAGTCCACCTGCAGGCCGCAGATCGCTGCCCCCACACTTCCTGTGGCAATCATGGAGGGAGGGTACATGGCGAATCGGAAATCTGTTGAAGGAGACAAAAGTTGTTGAGTTAAATGCTTCTTCAGGGCTATAACTTTGTATATGACTTTAAGAAGGATTGACCAATGTGTTAAATAAGAAGTTCAGAGTTTGACAAACTAAAAGAGGAGATTTACACTTAATTCTTTATTCAACAGGTAAAGTTCCTTAATTTGCACATTACGTAACACTTGTTTAAATCCAAAGTAGAAAGAGTAGAGATACATCCCTTTGCAGAGATAATATGATTTAGTAATCTAGTAGTCAGCTAATACATAATCCTTCTATTGCAGCAGGCCTGAACGCAGCGCTCACTAATGACCAGGGGCCTGGATAATGAGGGTTCACTTGGCTTGTAAAGGAGCTGAAAAGCAACCACCCTCACCCGCTCCCCAACCCAGCCCCCCTTCCCCCAGCCCGGCCCCTTTTCTTCCATCTCCTGAGTAAATCGTGTGCTCGCTGAAAAAAAGCCGCATAGCGCTTGGAAAGGGAGGAATAAAGAGGCTCAGTGCCTCTGCCAATGCTCACTGCTGTAGGTCCTTTTTCCACGTGTGGTCACAGGCGTGCGTCTCAAAGACCAATAACCTTGTTAGCTCCCCTCACTGTCATTCATAATGCAAATGAGACAGCTTGTGAACGGGCCAGAAGCCCGAAAAGGCAAGGCAACTGGCATACAGGGACAGAGAGAGAGCGAGGGAGAGTGAGGGAGACAGACAGACAGAGAGAGAGAGAGAGAGAGAGAGTTTTCTCTTCACAAACAGAGGCTCACACACACACATACACACACTCGCTCCTTTCTCTATTCTCTCTTTATGTCTTGCTCAACTTCTACCTTTCTTTTTGGACAACACATGGCCTGCTTAGATGGGGCCAGTGAATGGCACACATGCCCCACTCTTTGTTGCTACAACAGGCAGCGGTTTGCATTGGCGGCCCTCCTATCTTTTAGCATATTAATAGAGTGGCTGGCCTGCGAGAGGGAAGGCAGAAGAGTGTGACTCCATTGTCCAGAGTCATCACCTCATTTCACCCAATTGAGAGACACAGCATCCATCCCCTCTCTGCTGATACCAATTCAACCAGACAGGCCGGACAAAGAATGTGGCTGGACTGGGGGACAGGGGGTCGGCGGGGGGGGAGGAAGATGAAGAAGGAGGGATGGACGGTATGGCGACAAGGCAACAAGGAGAAAGGAAGGGGAAGGTGGTGGGCTCACTGGGAGAGGAGAGGGGGTGGACAACCCCGGTGCACATCACTCTCAAGTCTGTGTCCAGACTCTTGTGAGGTTTTGGAAGAAGAAAAGAGTCGCCCTCCAGCGACCCTCACCTCCTGTCTCCATCCCCCCCCACAAGTATGCCTCTGTTCCTGGGCCACCTATGGGCTGGAGGAGTGGGCAGTGGGGGCATAGAAACAGCCTGCACATTAACATATTGCCATATTCAATTGCAAAGCAAACGATGGCTCTGAAGAGATTTTTCTTCCTTCTTTTTTTTCATGTGGAATCAAAGAGGTAGGCCCTTTGATAGCTGTAAAGGCAGCCCCTCGCTGCCTTTTTAACATGCACAGCCAGGCGCTTTCTCATCTTGTGGGCTCAGTGTTGACAAATAAATGAACTTATTATACACCCCTGTGTTAGCCGCTGGGCTTCTGCCAAGGGGCGATTTATTAAAGGCTACCTCGAGCCAAGAGGAAAGAGCACACAAAGCCCCACAGCATTACATCACTGCTGTAAGAGCACAACTTTCTTAGGGGGGGGTAAAAGGACAAAGGCATACACGGATTTACTGTACGTGTGGAGTGAGCGCAGACTGACAGGCAAGGAGGCAGACACCATGGAGACGCAGGCTGGAAACAATGCACTGATGGCTGCATGCTTTAAGACGCAGACACTGACGGACACAAACGCGCACACACACAGAAACACACAAACAGCACAGACGTAGGTTTGTGGGAGAGCAGAGTGGTGGGCAGTGGGCAGCAAGCTGATTTTTCGCACTCAAGACAAGACAGGTCTGTAGCAGAACAAGGACTCGCGCGTGCAGCCGATGCGGGCTGACACTCTGGCCTGGTGGCTGCTGCATGTGGGGGGAAGAATGGCCGTATTTTAGGAGCCCCTCATTGATATTCATGCTGAGGATAAACAGTGTATGTAGCTGAGTGGGGACGCCTGCGATGGAAAGCTCCCTGTGAGCAGCGGCTGGCTGGCCTGGCCCGCACGCCTCTCACCCCCTTCAATGGCCCTTTCTCCTCCCTGCGCCCCCTCATCTCCATTCCTCCGTGCTCCTAACCCCCTGAAACTTCATCTTCAGGCCTCTGGTCACACAGCCTGCTGCCCCTACATGGCCCACTCCTCCTGGGTGGCTGCAATGCACAGTGTGCACATTAAACTTGTAAATTAATTAAAGTTGGAAAGTTGAACAACAGCCAAAACAAGAAAGAAAAACAGCCAAAAGCCCTCCTTCTCACCCTCTCCTTGCTTTCCAGCGCAATAAATCAGGGTCTTGTATTCTATACGTGTAGAGCGTATTGACCTTGTTTATAAAGGGAGCAGCATTACGAGGACCCGGGGCACGTTGACTGATTAAGGCCATAAACAAACATCATTTTGGGATTGGCATGACAGTATGTTTCACCACTAATGCAACACAGCCTGGTAGTCAAAACAAGGTCTGTGGAGACTGCTCAGGCTGTACACCTTGTGTAGAGACACACAACAACAACTGGACACGAGAATTTTTTCCACATGTAACAAAGGGGGAAATCGCTGATTGAGATAACTTGATACCGTCGCTATCTGACATATTCCATTGGCTCTCGTTCCAGACTGTCACTCTGGAGACAAACGGAAAAAAAACAAAATGTAGGAGAGGCTGAGTCACGCACCCTATTCAGACTCAAAGTAATTGAAACTCATTTGCCAAAAAAACAGAATTCCTCATTAACTGTAGCACCCTGTGACATCCCTCTTATGTCTTGCACCATCATCTCCGATGTAGCAGCTGCAGCCTCATGGAGGTGGTGATGTCAGCGATGAGTGAGCACTCAGATGTGGACCAGATCAAAGGTAGGATGCAGGAGAAAAAGAAAATCACTTCTCACCCACGGGAAAAGCATATATTGGTAACAATATTTGTGCTTGCTTTAAATCTAAAACCATTCCCTCTCTTCTTGTGTTTATCTCTGCTGGTATGAATAAGACAAAATAAGAAGCTTAGCGGAAGTGATTCAACACTCAGGATCAGGAACAATCGGGAAAAGTAGTTTGGGGACTTTGGGATTGTCATGACAAAAAAAGGTTCAGGTCAAGCTAGCTGCCACATTTACTTTACCTCATATAACAAATATTAGTCTTTGTGGTTAACCTGACTTCCAGGGTAAACATGTAAGCTTAAAAGTATTCTGATTGCTCATCCTCTAAGGTTGGATAGTCGACGAATCTACATGAAAAATCTTTGTCTTTGTGAGTCTGTTGTGACTCAGCTGGCCACAGTATCTAAAGCATGGTGCTGATTACACCAGTGAGGTGAAGAAGGGGGAAACTCAGGACATGCCACTCGATGATTCACTCTGTGTGTCACATTTTTGGGCGCATACTTTCAGCGAACTTCTTCCTGCCTCGAATGTTGACGATGCAGCCTGACCGGACATGACTGTGCAGCGTGTGGAGAGACGATAATTTGATGGAGGAGGTGGGCAATTTGTCGGGGGTTCTGACTCATCGAACATGAAGGGGATTTTTATGTAAACAAACACCAGTAAAGACCATTTCATTGACCACATCTGAGATGAATCATTCATCTCCAGAATGAGGAGCTGAGCCTGGAGGGGATTCTCCGTGCAGCAGCCAGGAGAGGAGAGGAAGCTGCATGGAGCATTCCTGCCTCTGGACCAGCGAGACAGCTCCCATGAAGAAAGGCCTTGATGAGTCATTTTAGAATATTTGACTGTTGAATGAAAATGGGCAAGTTTGAAAATAGTATGTCTCTTCCTGTATATACAAAGAAACCTCAAGAATTTGAGGCACACAGCTTGGAGACCGGTGGAGAAACAGAAAAAAAATCACAGAATAAACCAAAGTCGTTTGGGCTCTGATACAGCTCTGCATAGCTCATCTTAGCCGATTTAAATGTCTAAACTAATGTACAATAGGATAAAATATGCAGGTTCTTAAACCTCCTTTAGGGTTTGGAGCTGCATTAAACAGTTCACAAAAGAAACAAATAAAAAGTGATGTTTTACAACCCATGCTGCACAGCTCTGCCTCTCTCGTTTTGTCAGTCGGTGAATCATTAGTTTGTGTTCGGAACTAACCAGTTAATCATCAAATCCCCTCACACAGACACAGACAATTCAAAAAAATAATCACAAACTACTCTGAGATTTAAGAAAATCGAGTACTTCATTATTTAAACCTCTTGTGATTTACATCCAGACTTGTAGCAAAGTCGTCATTGTGTCCTCCGGGACAATTGACTCTTTCTTGGACAGCAATGTTGGCCCCAGTCCAGAGTTTTCTTTTGATCAACTTCTATGACTATTGTCACCATTCCGTCCATACCATTACAGAGAGGGCTATTGGAGTCGGTATGAAAAAAATGGACCATAATCCCTGCCAATATGGCGAGAAGACGGAGCTCAATAACTGCAGCAGACAGGTTGGGGTGCATCTGTCTGCCCCATGCACCCCGTCCATTCTCCCACTTTACCTCGATTGAATAAGAATAGAAGAGGAAGCTCGGAGTGCTTGGTGTCTGTGTGCAGGAATGGAGGTTCATAATCTCCCTTAATGAGCTTGTTTCTGGGCTATTATCCGGCGGGCTGCCTGAGGGAAACGCTGGTGTTTCCTATCAAGTGGCCCTGCGGCGCTGACCCTCGCATGGCTCTGCATATGAAATGTAAGGGCCAAGCCTTTTGTCTCCTTTCTCCCAGCCTCTAGCTTAGCTCCTGAGCCATTTGCATAGTCCTGAAAGGACCAGCCAATGTTATTAATTAATACAGAGCCAGCCTGCGCCACCTGACAAAATCCCACCGAGTGGCCCGAACGGAACTGTTTCATCAAAAGAGAGGAGCCATTAGGAATGAGAGGCCTCATTCTCCACTTCTCCTCTTCTCTCTCTTGTTCCCTTGAAAACAGAGAGCCGTGGTTTTATGCGTGTTTTCTTTTTCAGAATAGGGGGGCGGCAGTGGTGGGAGTAGTGGTGGGTGGTGGGTTGAATGAGACTGTATGAAATAGGAAGGCCACAGGTGACCCGTTGTCAACTGTCTTGCAAATGTAAATCCTCCTGAGAGACCTCTTCCTTCTGCTGCATCTTTACCTTCTCAGCTCAGAGGATGTCTCAAGGAGGTTTCTCACCAGATAACCCGAAGATTTACGGCTGGGAACGTTCCACCAAATGGGGTTTCGAATTCCCAGAGATCTTCAGATGCACCAAATTGTTGACTCACTCGCTCTCTCTCTCTCTCTCTCTCTCTCTGTGTTGCCCTCGCTCTCTGTTTGCCTGGATACAAGTCTGAGGAGAACATTCACAGATGAATGACCTGTTGCTAATCCAGAGCTATCTGCAGAAAGTCTCTCCCCTAAAACGCGCTGTCAGGAGGACGACTCCAGGAGGCTCGTAAATCTAATTCCACTGCCTCATTGAAGCAATTAAGGACAAAGTGCATGCTGAGTCTTTCACAATGTTGCTTTGGGAATATGTCTGATCACTGGCACGCTGTCATTCCACACGTTAATCCATTGGCACAAAATAAGGGGTGATAGATTCAGGGTCAGAGAAGGAGAGCAAGAGATGGAAGAGAGGAGAGAGTGTAGGAAAGGCTGACGCAGAAAAACACTGAAAGAAATGGGCGTGTCCTTTCAAAACTTTGCAAACTTGTGTCGGAAAATGTTTCTCACCCTATCATATCCATTGCAAAAACAGTGCAGGGAATGCCATGACTTTTTGTTGTAAATACCTGTCACCTCCCTTGAATCTATTCATCGAACCATACACACACTCCTCTGAATGATGTCAGCACAGGGAGCTATTTCCCATGAGGGGGTGTAGTTAGCATTCCTGTTGGAGGCCTGCAGAAAAAGGAAGCCGCTGCTGGTGGGGGTTACCCAGAAAGTGAGAAAGAAAGGAGTGTCAAACAGCCTCTCTGTGGGTGAATTGTGTAATTTCCTCATTTATGTTAAGATAAATCCTTTGGGACGTTTTAGGATAAGAACCCCTGTCCTGTTGGAACGTGGAGTTGGAGGTGACGCAAACAGGAGAAACCTGCCCTGAAGAGAATCCTAACATGGGAAAGCTATCATGTCCTCCAGCTGTAGGGCGGGGAGGCGTGAGAAGTGAAGGGGGAGAGAAAGAGGGAAGGAAGGCGGCGGGGAAAGAGATATGAAAACATGACATGCCTTAGGATTGGGCAGTGCAAAAACAATACACTCCTCCGGCTTTCCCTCACTCCCCGCTCCCCCTCGCACCCTTCTACTGTCTCGACTTCATCAGATCACGTTGAAGGCTCCCCTGTCCCTCCCACCACTCGCTGAATGTTTGATCTCGAGGGAACAATTCACCTCAAGAGCATGAGAGACAATAGCCTGCCTGCCTCCTCCCCTGTCCGTTCCTCTTCTCGACCCTGTGTGACATGGGAATGCCCCTCAACCAGGCTCAGTCTGCTTTGAAGTGTTACTGGATGCTCTGGAAGTCACTGATAGGCCTTTTAAAACATGACCGCATACCAACCGGGAGAAGACAAATGATGAATGTCAGTCCTAAGAGGCTGATGCTGAAATGTCTTTCATGACACTTTTCCTAGGCAGAATTTTTTTCCCATTGGAGGTAACGCATTTCAGTTAAGTTCCGGCGGGCTGCGACTGGCCCACAGCACACCTCTGAACAGAGTTGTTGCCGCATGTTATCGAGAGAGACAGCTTTGATTCTGCGCTGAAAGAGGAACGTGCAGACACAGATATTTTGCAATATGAGAAAGTGTGTTGATGCAAGCTATTATTGCTTGGCAGCTCCTCCGTGATCAGTGACACTTGCAACACCAAAAGAAAAAAAGAGATACAGTGTTGAGATGACACCGCACTCTGCACACTCATCTTTTGGATTCAATTAAAACAGGTGTTATTCAAACAGGACAGTGAATGTGTCGCTCCCGTCATATCCTACCTGTGGCACACAGGGCGATGAAGGTTTGGACATGCTTGCGTATAAGTGCCAGCTTATCCTTGGGCAGCGGCAGCCTCCTCACAATGTGCTCGATGAAGTCGTTCGGCGTTACTGCTGCCAAGTTCCACTTCAACTTCCCCAACACCACCAGTTCCCATTCCTAAAGAGAGAGAGAGAGAGAGAGAGAGAGAGAGAGAGAGAAAGAGAGAGAGAGAGCACTTTTTTTACATGTTGTAACCATTAATTTTGAACTTTGATACAGTTATAGTAAAAGGGGAACAATATCAGTTTCATGTTACAGCTACACAAATATAAGTCCTTGGCACTTAATATTGACCAATTATTTGTTTTTAATAACCAAACATTGCTGGCAAACTCCTTAATACTGTATAGACTGCAGACGTTTACATTTGCAAGGCTGTCACCTCCTCTGCTTTTTGTCTGTTTTAAAGATTTTTGACTCAGGTTTTACCCTCTCACACTGCTGCATTTAACGTCAGCTGTTCAACCAGTGACAGTGCGGCTCAAAATGGTCTCCTCTGTAGGCCCCTGGCCCCCGTACATCAGTATGTGTGGAGGTTAAGCATTATTGTTATTACATTAGTCTCTGCTTGGCCGAGCCTGGGACAGAGAAACACCAGCAGCACCACCAGGTGACCTCACAGCACCGTCTCCCTCTCTCCGTCTGCCTGTCTGGCATCTGGGGACTTTCCTAAAGAGGCCCACCAGAGGTTCAACTGTGTGTGTGTGTGTGTGTGTGTGTGCATGCAGGTCTTCATATGTGTGTGTGTGTGTGTGTGTGTGTGTGTGTGAGAGAGAGATTGTAGAGAGAAAATGGATAGGAGGGCTGTGCTTGTTGAACATAATCAGCCATAAATCTGTTATACATTAAAAAACTTAAACAGAATTTCAGTCCCTAATCTCATCTCTCCACTTCATCATTCAATCATTTAAACTAGGAAAAATCTGTATTTTGTGTTGCAACAAGTAATGGGATTATTTTAGATACTGCATCTTTTGTTTTGCTGCCAATTCAGGTAAAGCTTGGTGATTTTAAATTTTCCCTTTGAGCTGACGATGAAGACTTTATTTCAAATACATCATATTTCTAGCACTCAGGCACCTGAAGAGCTGTGGATTCACTTACTGCTCTTTACTTCAAGTATTTTTGAAATAGCCTTACTGTATTTGCAAATGTGATGACACGTGCAAATCTAGATGAGTGTGTGTGCGTGTGTGTGTGTGTGTGAGGAGCACTAGGTGTGGCGTTCTCCTCTCTTTGAGCGTTTTGTTACTTTCACTTGTTCGAGGAGGAGGTGATTAACGGAAGAGTTGGTGACTAATTTGGGAAAAAATGTCGTGGTTTGGTTCCGGACTGAAGCCTTGTGACTCGGGCTACGGATGCTCTTCATTTTCCCTTTCACGGAGAGAGAGAGAGAGAGGGAGAGAGAGAGAGTGAGAGAGCACATGGACTCAGTCATGAGACAATTCAACATGGCTGCTGCTGCTGCCAACTTGCAATATTTTAATCACAGCCAC
The DNA here is from genome assembly GCF_963584025.1 of Labrus mixtus. NCBI lineage: Eukaryota > Metazoa > Chordata > Actinopteri > Labriformes > Labridae > Labrus > Labrus mixtus. The sequence goes on from NC_083615.1 coordinate 27,824,485, forward strand.
CTTAGATCAGCTTTGTTATGCTTTCTGGTCTTTTTGGATGTAAGGGGCATGGATATAGGACTGAAAGGTCCAGTCCAATCAGTCCTCTGGTTTAAAGGTGAAGGCATCTTCCTCTGCTTGCTTTAAGACGCTGCGACCAGGATCTCAAACAATCTATAATTTGATCAAATGCAAGTTGTTTTCCCACTCCTTTTCCTGCCACCTCTAGCAGCATTTCTGCATGAAGTCGGGATGAGCCAAAGTATGAACGCAGCACGATATATTCAGTCCCCGCAAGCGATTGGGAGGGGTTGATGACATCAAATCATGTGACCGGTGAGCCATCGGTGCAAGTATTGTGCATGAAGTGAGGCTGCTTCATACTGTTTTCTGCTTGCAGGTATATCCTTTACCACTCATTCTTTCACACTGTAAACACACCCCATTACATGTACTATTGATGCCCAGGCTAAAACCATTCATTATATCATAATGGCTCAGTTGCTTTTTTCACCAAGTTTTCCTTTTCACGTCATGTCCTGCCTTTTGAGATCCCCCACCCTCCTGCCAGCAGGTGACGGTCTCCCAATGTGAAGTGCATAATATAAACAGACAAGTCGATAAGATTTTAGAAGAAGCTTGTCCTGAAATTTTCTAGAAGATTTTCAAGAGTGCAAGTGTGAAAAAAGGCTCTACTGACCAGCAGTGGTCAGTGTTGACTGCCTCCTGATCTGTGAAAACCTTTTCCATCAGTGCCAGGGAGCGAGACTCAAGCGCAGTAAGAGCTACCAGCCTTGCAACACATTCTCTGTGCTGACAGAGTGGCAGGCAGGCAGGCACCCACTTCCTTCTGCTACTGCCTTCCTCTGGTCACACCTTCTTTGTAACATTGCGGTTCTCTTTACAAGAAATTGTTACCAAAGACGAGGACAAAAAAACGATCACATGCCCTGAGCAGCTGATCTCTGTTTCCTGTATCTGCATGTCAGCCAAAATACTGCCTTATACAGAAACAGAGAGATGAGGCCCCGGCTAAACAGTTCAAGGACTGAGGGCTTTGTCTCAGACTGAGCATAAAGGTAGACGCACTCAGTTTACTTCAAAATGGTTTAGAAAGTGCAGCTATTTCTCTTAATAACACACTCTCTGTGTACTTTCTTAAAACTAAAGAGATAAAAAAACTTTAAAGCAATCACTGAGAGTGGGGAAATGAAAACCAACACAACAACCCCAAAGACAAATCCATCAAAGAAAGTGATCAGAAAACATCAAAAAGTGACAGCAGCTTGTCAGGAACTTGAATCTGCTGCAGACCTCTGAGCAGCAAGGCAGGCCTGCAACCATGAGCCATGTCTGATTCAGAATATGTGGCCTCTTTCACAACATGGGTGGGATTGGCTGTTGTTTACCGAGGAATGTTTATGTAGCACCACAGAGCAGTGGGGAAACACTTATCTGATGGGAAACTGAGTTAATTAATTGGTTTGCACTGGTGAAGGCAGCTGGTGTGATTGTGCCAAAGATGCCGAACTAAACTCACAGAGGAATCACATTTTTCTTTTTCTCCAAATGACACAAAATCATCCCTGAATCATATTTAGTAGAATTATTTTGGATTGAAAAATGCATATCAGCTCTGTAAAAAACCGCAAGAGACAGAAATAGTGCAGCATGACATAATATCAGAAATGTGTGCATCCCTGGTTATTTTTGGATGAAAGCTGAACTGTAAAAGGCAAACTTGAATTTCTCTGTGTCTCTCGCTCTCTCGCTGACAGGAACAGAGTCAGAGCTTTGGCTGGAGTTCAAGCTGACCTCGTTGCTCCTGTGGAAATATCTGCCACCAGATGGCGATGGAGACCGTCACACAGAGTGGACTGATACTGTAAAAACCCACAGGGTCTCTTGTACAGTAAAGAGAGCACTTGTGGAACAATTCAGCCTGAGGCTGTCGCTTTCAGTGCACCTCTGATGACGCTGCAGTGCAAAGTGGAGGCAGAACTACAGATCAGTGAGGTGACAGTGGTCTGAGTCTACTGTGAGCATGTTTTCATCTTGAATGGATAAAATAAAATTGTTTTTAAAGCAATATAACAGAAATAACCCCTGCTGTCCAAAGCAAACATGTAGAAAAAACTACACCATGACTTTTGTTGGCTTTAGCTGACGATGACAAAAGGAACCCTCAGAGGTGCCACTGAATATTGTGCCACTGTGAATAATTTAAAATGTGTTGAACCAACTGTTGCTTACCAGCAGCTCCTGCGGTCTGATGGAGTTATCTGTGTAGATGCAAAGCTTCTCTGCTGTTAATGGACGAGTCTCTTTCAATTTGGATGCAAGAAACATGCAGACTGCTCCCAGCAGCTGCAGGTTACACTTTTTGGTGGGTACCACGGCTAGAAATCTGTCTAAGTAGTTCATGGCCAAGGGAAAAACTTCTTCCTCGCACTTCTGCTCCTCACAAACCTGCAGAGAGAGAGAGAGACCGAGAGAGAGAGAGAGAGAGAGCAGACAATGCAGCAATGTTCAGCGTTTGGATTCAGTCACCCACCCTTCAGTGACCTGGCGTATTTTCCAGAACATGAAATGTATATAAAAGTTTTTATGAGAGAAAGAAACAAAAGTGGAATCATATAAAGAGCACATATAAATTCAATGACACACATAGTTGGGGCCCGGCCAAGAATCTGCGCCCAGCCCTAATCTGTTGCGACATCATCCATTAATTAGAAATAGATTCTTAAACAAAGAATGGAATAAATGTCAAACACAAACTGTCAATAGAGTCACATTCCTGCAGTTCATTCACCAAGAAATGAATTCAAGTCACAATCAGCCGAGCCAAAAAAACACCCCGACAGCGCAGCACACGGAAACACGTTTTTTTTGTCATTCGTCATATTTTCATAAAATAATTAAAAATACAAATAAATTATGTGGACTGATTTTCTTCACACGATAATGTTCAGGGGTCTTTACCACATCATACCCGACAATTCGGATCGAAATCCAGAGCCGATAAATATAAATAAAATGTCAAAATAAAAGAGGAGTAGCAAGAGGCTGGGGTGATGTGCGTCACCGCCGAGCCGATATATTTATTTCAAAAATTAATTAAAAATACCCAGTGAGAGGAACCCCAACAATAATTATATGAAAATAAAGCTCAGAGGCTCAGGATTCTGTACAGGTGCATATTGCTCAGAAATATTTGATTTAGTGTCAAAAATGGAACATAATTCCAGAGAGAGGCTTTGCGACAGGGTGCAGACCTGAAGCACAGATAAGGCCCTCGTCCCTTCCGACATTTTAAACAGAAACCTAAAAGGTTTGCATCGCTTTTTCTGATCATTTTTCATATTCATCGGACACCAGAGAAGCCCCTCTGTCATTCCCGATGTCTTTCAGTCGCTGTTATTGCCTTTATGACACTGTTAAGTCCTCTTAAAAGCGCGAGCGCTCCTGTAAAAAAACCAACATGGCGAGGGGCAGCATTGCATTGGGGAGTGCATACGTGTGCATGGAAATATTCAGCCTATCTAAAATAATAACATTAAATAAGCAGTGAGCAGCTCGTGCAGACAACATGTGAGGCACATAGAAGAAATTCTCCGGTGTCACAGATTTCACAGCTACAAGTTTCATGAAAACAGCGTTCATGAGCGGACTTAAAAATCGGGAAGAAATAACAGAAAGCGACACATTTGGTAAATATGAGGAATAAGCGGTCGGAAATGACAGCATTAAGAGTGATCTAGTGTCTGGAAATTGCAAACAGCAAATCAGTAAGAAAGAAATAAGGGGCTTTAAAGTCGAGCACGGAAATAAGACGACTTGTCAGCACTCGGTGTTTCGGTATACCTCCAACATCCAAGTCGCGACCATCCTCCTCATAAACGGCTGGATATCTTTCTGGACGCCTTTGAAATAAGAATACTGCGGTAGAAACCTCTCCTCTATGGTCAACAAGCTCTGCAGGACTCTGTCATCGCACAGGAGGTTTGGATCGGGACGAGCTCGTATGATGGTGTCCATTTCGAGGCAGAGCAGCTCCATGGTGCTGCTGCTTTCACTTAAGTCAAAAAGTAGGAAATCTCTCTCGGAAGCGTCAAAACGGCGTTAAAGAGCAAACAAAACAACGCAAAAAAAGATGGCAGGGAAAGTATTTAGAGGCATAAAAGTGAGACTGCAGGGCTCCGTCAGAGTAGTCCTGCCTCTCCTTGTTGAGAACTTTTTCCTCTCTCCCCAAAGCGAGCCTCTACTTTCATCCGCCTCGACAGATCAGGCGAATTTCAAGCCTGCCCTGCATGCGCACTGACGCAGTTACCTCTGTATAGAGCAGACGCAACATGCTGCACTGCTGTCCTTCTTTATTTGGCCTGGCATGCACGTCAACTCTCAGAAAACCTGTTTCATTTCTAAATGTTAAAGGCATGCATACGTCCCAAAGTAGATGGACGACAAAGAGTGAAATGCGCATTAAAAAAATCCATCTTAAAAAAGTTTTTTATTTTTTTCGCATTCGTAGACTATCCTTAGACACAAATAAACAAAATATGTGAATCATTTGGATATCTTATAGTGATTAAAACACATTTTGAACATAGTGCTTCAGGTAAATGAGGGGTTTATGTGCGTCATATGAGCTTTTTCTTTGATTCACTTTGTTTTAAGTTCACCAGAAAAGAATGAGTGACAAACTACATCCATTAACATTCAATGTAAAAAAAAAAAAAAAAAATAGATAAATTAATGCCTCATGTATTGATTTATTGTTGTGTAGCCCATTTCTGGCATTTGGCACCAACTTGAAGTTTGGATCAGAAAGAATGAAGTGACTCTTGTGTGTTTGTTTCTGGTTAGAGCAGCCTGATGGACAGCTCAGCGCGGAGCAGGATGCATGAATATACTGTCTGCATGTGGCCAGAAACATATGCATACTAACTTACAGAAACATGCGCGCGCACGGACACGCGCACATCACCCACTCAGAGACAAACGAAAGACAAAAACGCACACGCGCGTGGACACACACGTCTTGTACGAACTTTATTTTTTGCACTGCAGCCACAAACAGCTTGTGGTCTGTGAGATAGCTTTCTAGGAAATCTAAAGCAGCGATAAAGGGTTTTTTTTCTTTGCACAATCTTTAGTCAAAGATGACACAAAGATGAGACTCACTGCTCACAAACTATTTTAAACCAACGTTACTATTCTGCTCTGATGCTCAAAAAAAAAAAACTTTTCCACATCAAGTTTTGAGATGGAAAATGAAGCAGGTGGAAACGAAGCTGAGTGTAAGTCATTGAGCAGATAATTAAAAAAATGACTGCCAAAAGATTTAGCCTCACGTACAGTCACAAAGAGAATCTGCATGTGTAAATATGTTAATCCCCCTCCATATTCTTAGTCAACTTCAAAGACGTAGCTCTGAATGAAACGAGACTCGAGCGCGTCAGGGGAAGACTGGGGACTGTAAAGTCCTCAGAGCTTTAGAGCTGTTAATTTCCATCCCAGGCTCACGAGCTGTATAGAAATGCTTGTGAGAAAAGTGGGGGAAATGTCTCTTTAAAGTTTTTTTTTCCAGTCTAAGTTGTTTCCTCCTCCCTGTGTCTATTTGCATAGCCAATAGTTCCTCAGCGCTCGAGCGAGGCTGTGCGATTGTTACTGGGCAGACTATACCTTCCCCTCTCTCTCTCTCTCTCTCTCTCTCTCTCTCTCTCTCTCTCTCTCTCTCTCTCTCTCTCTCTCTCTCTCTCTACACTGCTGTGGTCATTTATCAGCCTTACCCGTTAAAGACTGTCGCTGCTGCTCATCACAGTGTCGTATGTGACACCAAATAGGACTGAAGTTTGGATGAAGTCATGTTAGCGGAAAAAGTGGCTCCGACTTGGTCTTGAAATTCATTTATTGTCATATGTAGTGTTGAAAAAGGATAAGAATAAGGGGGAGGTTTGTATTCTCTGTTAAGTCTGAAAGAGATTTGTCATATTATGTTAACAAAACACCTCATCAGTCAGTTAAGTTATTAAACTATCAATTAAGTAAATGTAAATTATTCAATTCTTAGGCAGATGCTTTCAGCTGGAAAAAAAACCTACATACTTGATTTTATTCATCTTTAAAATTAATTCCTATTTTTTTGGGAAAATAAACATTAATCGCTAAATATTTTTAATTAAATGTAAACTAAGTTTTGTGCTTCGTCTGATCTAAAAATAATTATTTTCATCAAGCATGTCTAAACTGGGAGCTTCGGTGGAGGGGCAGGTGCTCCAAATCCGCATCCTCATCCAGCGCCATCAGCTGCTCCGGCGCACCGGGATGCGCAATTACGCACCGCATCATCCCCATAATTCTCCCCGAAGGCTGCAGTCGGCAACGGTCACCTCTGCTATGTTTCAGGCACGTGACTCATCTGGAGTGAAATACTGATGATGTAGCCTCCAGCAACAGCAGCACGCGCTTCAAATGTCCACATGGACATGATCCTAAAAAAAAGTGAATACATTGGATGTAATTGCAGTTAAAGTTCAGCTTTTTAAGAGTTAAGTTGTAAGGTTCTTTTGCACCATTTAATTTTTTTTTCAATAAGGCTGATAAGAAACCTTTACTTCAATCATTAAAAATGATCATTCCTCTCTCTCAAACACTGACTAAATAACTAGTCAAGACGGTTTGAAACACCTGTCGGGAGTTTTTGTTTTTCTGCAGGGGAGCAGTGACGCAGCGGCTCCTCTCAGACAGCACGCCCAGCAGCAGCGTCTTCTGTCCCGGAAGCATTTAATTAACATATCAGAATCAAATCGGAACAAGCCCCAGAAGGGTAGAGACTTAAAAAGTTCCGACAGTATGCATTCAGACCTGTACTGAGTGGGAAACGGGCAGTAAATACCGACGTTTGAAGTTTGGTGAAATTCTTGCGCGCACACTGCAAGAAATATCCGTCGGGTTCAATTATTGTATAAACTTTTCGATTTCTGAGTCCTCCTTTATTTAAAAAGAAACTTTTAACTGATTTGAAATGAATTCCAGAGACTGGGATAGAGAGTCCACTTCTTTTGATTCATTAAAGGTCGCGGTTTTCTGCACACTTTACACCTTTATCAGTGTTTGTTTTATTTGACACATGCTTCGAAAAGGTTCCCGAAAAATACCGAAATGAGAGCATTAATAGAATCAAAATTAACTAAAAAAAATACTAACGGGGTTTCCCGCTCTGTTTTTGTTAAAGCTGCGTTTTATAGAGGAGATTAAAGAATATGTGAGTTCATTTTTTGCAGTGAGGATCGATCAGTGACTCATCGTCTTCATCACCGCACCTTTCACTGATTAAATCCCCGTTATAAGGAGCCGTGTCGGGCAGGCGGGCAGCACCCCGGGGTGTCTGCCTGTCCGATCACAGCAGCTTCGAGGGTTTTTTTTGTTCTTATTATTATTTAACCGACATCAACATGGCAATCCTGAGGCTGAGAAACATGTCTCGCATGACAAGAAAAGTGTCGCAGGGGGAATTTATTAAGAGTTGTGAAATGACAGCAGCAGGTCTGAGTGTTTGTTTGAAACAAACATGGTGACTAATTAAACTGCACGTCAGCTCCATTTTCTTTAGATATGTCAGACATCTCACAAAGTGTTCCTACTGAACAATCTGTAACACATGGGGACAAAAATGTGCCTAATTTTCAAGACAAAAATAATGCAAAAATAATGCTTAAAAATGTTCTAAATTTACAGCAAACACTGAGTGACCAAATCTGTAAATCAGAAGAACAATGGTCATGTGAGGCAGGGAGCTCAAAATGAAACTAAAAGTGAAGCAGGGAACTAAGATAAATATTTTAAACACATATTTTCCAAACTTGTTCCTTTAGATAAGATCTGTTCAGGTATGTGAGATGAGATCAAATCAAACATCATGAGACAACAACACACCTGCATCAGCAGGTCTGCAGCTGCCAAACAGGAACAAAAAACTATCCTCCTTTTTTAAATTTAATTAAAATGAATTAAATTAAAAATGCTGATTTTTATGATCTGATTGGATGTACAAATTTAGAATGTTTCTTTTAAGCCTCCAAAGAAACAGAAAAAATAATTAATTATATAAAAAAGGAAACATTCATGTAGCTTAATGTGAATTTTCCACCTGTGTCTCCAGTTTGAGTTACGTATTATCTGTTTGTATATTCATGTTTAAACTGTTTATGTATATATAAAACTTTTTATTATCATGACAACGTTTGAAGATAATTTTTTGTAGATTTTTGATAAAGTTTTTACATCAATTTATTGGAAATATTCACGCTTTATGCTTGCGAAACCGCCTTATTAGCTGAAATTAATCCAGAGATTCAATTATTTATAAGAAATCAAAATGAATGAAATGAAACATTTCATTTTTAAAATTCAAATATCATTATTTCTTAATTTCCTTGACAACGAAAGTGCTAAATTCCCCTTTAGTTTAGATTCTATGAACAAATTATATGATTAATACTGTGCTCAATAATAACACATGAATGGAAGGGATGTTTCTAACGGTGGAAATCATAGGAGAAAAACAGCCTCTTTGTTTTATATTAATTGTTAAAATGTTGACTTGAAAAATAAACATCCTGATGCAAACAGAGGCATTCACAATGTAACAAAGAACAGCAGTTAAACAGGTGATTCCACCAAACAAGCAGCAGGTGAGACGCCTCCTCTCTCTCTCTCTCTCTCTCTCTCTCTCTCTCTCTCTCTCTCTCTCTCTCTCTCTCTCTCTCTCTCTCTCTCTCTCTCTCTCTCTCTCTCTCTCTCTCTCTCTCTCTCTCTCTCTCTCTCTCTCTCTCTCTCTCTCTCCCCTTCAGCTACCTGCTAACTTAACCTCTCTGCGACTTAGAGAGCAGAACACAAAGGAGCACGGTAACATCTTTAAGAAGAACACCCTACAGCACCAACATGCTCACCTCATGGCTCACAGCCTCCTAAAAAAAAGTGACATGAATTAGAAATCCAAACAGCGTCTGTGTGACGGCCACTGATGATGACTCACAGATTAATTCACTTAAAAAAACTAAACAAATATCCCTCACACATGCATGTCGTTTGTTTATCATGCCCACATTTCCCCATTTTTCTCTGTGGTTGAGTAAGTGCAGATGTGTGGGCCGAACAACAACAATGCAGATGAAATCTACTCATCCACGATTAAAACAACAACAACAGACTTCATGCAAAAGTTTACTGGAAAAGCTCTTCCCCCGACCGAGAACACAATCGGTTTATTTGTTGATATGTAGGAACATTTTGCACCTGCTGTGTGTTTGGATGCTTCATCGCCTTCTGCTGCATCCCACTGATCCATGAAACACAAAACGTTGAGTAAAATCAGACATTTCTTGTCATTTTTTTAAACGGTTATAAACGGGGTTTCTACTGTAGTGAGGATGTAAATGACAGCACATCCTAACTTCATTTAAACATAATGACATGCAGAGCAAACTGAAAAAACCTCAAACTTTGTTCTCATGCTGGAGTTCTGCCTGAAATGCTCTTAAGACCAAGAAGATCAATCGAACCCGGCTGTATTGTCATTGAATCCACGATGAAAACATTTCCTTAAATAAGTGAAAGTCTGCTGTAACAGAGAGCGAAGTCAGGACAAATTCAACCCCGCACTTGAAAGGTTCAGATCACGAGTCTTCAGCTGATTCTGAGCATTTAGAAAAGTCCTGTTTCTGCATGAGGGGCGTGCATGCAGTGGTGGTTTCAATCTTGTCCCTGACATCTCCACTAACCACCTGTGGCATTTCTCTTGATTCTCCTCCATGACTGATGTTACAACAATGCAGCTCTGGCACAGAGTGCTCACCCTGCAGGCTTCCCTCAGACTCCCTCTGAAATTCTTTACGCAAACATTTCCTCCCCGAAATTCTTTGAGACAAACTCTTATCTCATTAAGTGGATAAGATACGAGGGAGGAGCAGAGAGGACGTGAAGAACAAAGTCTTCATTGTTGTTGTTGTTGTCAATGGACGCTTTTGGGACAAGATGTTGACTGTGTGAAAGCCCTCTCTGCTGGAGGGAAGACGTCTGACTCAGGTGAGAACTTTCAGAGTCTTTGGTCAAAATGCATCGGCTTTGTCGCTGTGTTTCATCTTAAATACCTTCAAGGGGAAGCTAGGAACACATATCTATGTCATATACCACTAATAATCTTAGAGGTCTACGTTTGTGCAAATAAGTACGGAAGCCCTAAGCAGACATCAATCAATCAAACTTTATTCATACGGCACCTTTAAGACAAATTTAATTACAGTTCAAAGTGCTTTTACAAGTTTTCAAGTTTGTGAAAATCATTTAGAGACTAAGCATTAGAGACTAATACATTTATTATTTATCATATATAAGTAGTACATTTTGGTTGTTTCGACTTATTTATCTCAGGGAAAAAAGATGCTGTTTATTTCTGACACACTGCTGACCCGAGAGTGTCGGGGTGCGAATGTCGACGGTGATGTCATCGGGCTGTTGTGCAGGTTTGATGGCTCTGCATAACGCTGCACATGTCTTGTCACATCATTAGTGACAGCCATCCTGTGCACTGTAGTTTCTCTGAAGACCTCAGAGAGAAATGGTCGTGCCGCAGTGCAATGACAACACTTGGGTCTTCTCCAGGTGGGAGGTTTCATCAAAGGAAGACCCAAGTGTTGAAGCCAAAGACTGTTTAAAAGAATGGACAGCAGGATACGGCACCTCAAGTGAAGCCAAAAGATTTAGAGTCCCAGCTGACTGGCTGAAGTATAGGTCGTAATCCCCGCCTCCTTACTGTTAAAAATACACATTAAATACATCTTTCTTAAAAACAAGGATTCCACTTTATCATTACGCTGATTTATGAGCATCGTCTTTTATTCAGAGAAGGCTCTTTTTAATTTGTTATCGGACACTAAAAACATGTGTCAAGAATCTGTGAGCAAAGCTGAGCAAAGACTGTAATCGTGTGTAAAAGTGTGTCTGCTGGACTTTTCTTTTCCTGGATGCTATTTATTTGTTAGCCCTGCACCGACATGATGCATGTATACGTTTCCTCAAACCTCCTCCCCCCCCCAAAAAAAAAGATCATAAATGAATCATAGTAATGATACATTTCACGGCTTCATAAACTAATTTCAAATCAGTAGCTCGCTATGTTCAGAGCTGATTTAGAACTTCTTTCTGTAATGTTAATTCACACCAGCATTATTTTTAGACAATGTGTTCATAATGAAACCATAATGACACAAGCAGATCAGAACAACACACAGGCTGTCTGCATGTAAAGCAAAAATTGGCTAGTTTCTCATGCCTGCTTATCCAAATGAAATGCCTAGATCTATGTGAACAATCAGCACTGCAGGAGTCAGAATGCCAGCGCCTTACTGAAGGGACTCTGACAATATTTCTAGAGAGGGAAAAAATAATCTCCTGACGCATGTGTCTGCTTTCTACTTCAGCCAAAGTAACACCAAGTTTAACTTAATACCGACAACTGTCTGTGTTGCGACTGTGTTACACTCCTCTCAGGCTGCAGGTGAATCATTTGTTGCACTTTTCTCTTAGTTGTCACAACAAAAGGGTTCCCAAAACTCCAACTATATAGCAGCCTTATTTCCCTTCAGTTTCTTGTCATACATGGCGTCCATCTTTCCGCACACTCAAAGACACCAAAGATGCAAAGTGAAAGCATCATTAATAACTAAAAGCAGCCTCGCACTGCGTCTCGATCCATCACAGAGGTGAGCGACAGCTTGTTGAGAGACAGATGAGCGGCTCCACAGAGTGCTTGTTGTGGAAGGAGCGTCGCTGGAACAATAAGAGTCTGGTCTCTCCGGCCAAACCTTCAGTTAACACAAGAAACCAGCCGTCTGGTATTCATTTACCTTTCTCCTACCCCTCCACCCCATTCCTCCATCCCTCCCCTCTTTCACATGCTTGACCCCGTCTTTTGAACTCCACCAACAACCTTTCACGTGCTCATCAAATCTGCAGCCAAATGAGCCACATAGAGAGGTGGGTTTGGTAGCACCGGCTGCTAAATAATGTCAATATTTCCTATGCCCTAACGGAGGATAAACTGCTTTCTTTTCTGCTTCTCACACTTTTTTCCTCCACAGAACAGCAGTGAAGGCTGCAGCGCTCCACACACAGCGCTACAGAGCGGCTCAGCTGCTGCTTCTGTCCTCCAGGATTTTCCCATGTTCATATCACTAGCCCTTGACTTTGTCACTCATGCAACAGCTGCTTGCTGATACCAGACCACAGTCCCAGCCTTACTGCTCTCCCGTCTTTACGCACGCCAACAACAAAGGCATTGTTAATCCGGCTGAGTCCTTGGTGCAGAATGCAAGGACTTCCAGGGAGAGCTCGTGTTTGTCAAGGAAAAAACTACATTTTTGCAAAGGAGAAAAACTCTCAGAATTGTTTGAAATTGTGTCTGTTGGTGCTTTTGGGAGGATCAACATCCCGAAAACGCTGGAATCAGCTCAGACCAAAACACAACGACTTCAGGCTGAAAGATCTCAAGGCTGCAGGCTTATCATAAGGAGATTGTCATTTGAATAATTGCACCAAATCAATCAATATTATTGGAAATAAAAGCTCAATATACACTAAATAAAGGGTATAGGTTGACAAACACAGCTGCAGAATAACCCACTAGTCAATCTATTTGAACATATCTTCATATGATCTATCATATGATTCAGGATTCATTTAGGGGACACTGCTAATAAAACACTTGAGGAATATTTTCTCTTCCTTAATGCAACATATGCATATGTTAAAACACTAAACATTATACCCAGAATAACCCACAGGATTAAAAATAAACCCAAACTCAAAATATTCCAAACACCTGAGCATAAACCAGCACACACGTGCATGCACCCAGCCTGCACCGTGTGCTGCTACTGTTGCTCTTATTTCCATATCTCTCTTGTGTCTGGAGACAGATGGCTGAAGCATACAGCGAGGAGATGGGAACACGATTACTTCAATTATCACGGGTTTCCCTCCTCTTGCAACTGCGTCAGGTGTTCACCTATCAGCTGTGACTAATAATAGGCACTAGATGCTCCACTTTAGCATGAGACGCTAAAAATAAAGAATCACACAGGTGTCTGAGGGAAGACGAGATGCAGATGCAGCACAGAAAATAAACCTCTTCATCAGACACATACAAGGGCTGCACGATCTATTCTTTAAAGAAAATCATTAGTGGGCATTAGTGGGCTGGTTGCACAGTGGTTAGTGCGCACTCCCCATGTTGAAGCTGTAGTCTCCCAAGCGGGCGGCCCAGGTTCAAATCCAACCTGTTGCTACTTTCCCGCATGTCATTCCTCACTCTCTCTCTCTCCCTGATTTCCAGCTCTATCCACTGTCCTATCTCTCAAATAAAGGCAAAAAAAAGCCCCCAAAAAAATCTTACAAAGAAAAAAAAATATTTGTAATATGACGTGTTAAAACAACATCATGAACATCTGCTGGCACAACTATTTCATGCACGTTTCAAGCATCAGCCCTTTTCATACTGCTGTTTCAAGCCGCGATATTTACGCCCCTGTGACGTATCGCCTTCAGTCTGAATGTTGCAGAGGCGTAGTGGGAGTACGAAGGGATACCCCCTCTGTACCGTCTTCAGAGGTAGTAAGTTAACAGCCTGCATGTCAGAGTGTGTGTGTATGTGGAGCTCATGTATGTGGAGCTCATGTATGTGGAGCTCATGTATGTGGAGCTCATGTATGTGTCGCGCTTCAGCAACACCAAATAGAAATGTGACTTCACAGACTAGGAGACCAATATTACGCTGTTGCAGAATCAATAAGAATGTACAAAGACACAAAGTGATGAGGGCTGAGTTTAGTCCGCTGACATATTGAGCCTGTGACATCATTTGGAGCCAAGACATGTCCAGTAGGGATCGTACGGTGGAGCTGTGATGTTGACATCCTGCCCCTTTCACTAAGAAAAACACACATTTAACCTACTGATAAAATAGCAAACATCCCTCAGATCAGTAACAGAACAGAAGCCTTAAGCAGATACATCCATACATTTTATTAAACTGCATTTACCCAAGATAACCACTACATTTCTGTTGTTTCCTTGAGATCTCAACTTATTGAACTCGTTATCTTGGGATACGAATGCTGGCTTTCCCGTGATAACGACTTAATTTCAGCTGTTTTTTTTAAGATCTTGAAGAATTAACTTGTTATCCCGGGTAAAGAATAATGAGATTTACAAGCCCAATCAAAATTCACTTGTTATCACAGTAAAATAGACTGTATATATGGATGTATGTTTGCTTAGGGCTGTGCTAGTACAATCCACAGCAGAAGAGATCATTTTTACATTTCCTTGCCCTGCTCCTCATCTGCCACCCTCATGCCTTTTTCTAAACTGTCAATCATGGCATCCAAAAACTAATTAAAACTCAACTTCTCAGAAAAATGAACACTTGGACATGAATCAGTATCTCTACAGACAGACGCCATGTTTGAGAAATATTTATTTGAGTTGTATTTTCATTTCCTAGTTTGACCCATCTCCCAACCTTAGAGGAGGCGGAGCTTGTGTCCTATACTGCAGCCTGTCAGCAGGGAGAGCTCCTAATGTCCTCCATCTTTTTTTAAACAGTGCATGTTTTTTTTGGCAAGGGCGTTAGCGATCAAGACGGCCAAGGTAAGGACACAAAAAAGGGCGAGGAAATCATGATTCACGACGACCCTGTTTCTTCTATTTGCATTTATTTTGGATCCATTCGAGAAAACTTGCTTCATGTAGGTAGAGTATAATGAATTGTAAGTTATGGGTAATATGCAAACTTATATATTAATTTACTTCTAGTTTGTCATATTGGTAATAAAAAGTTAAGTACAAACCTTCATGCCTTGAGTCAGAGTATAAAACTCCTGGTCAAATATGGCTCAAATACAAGTGAAAGAGTACCGGAGTACTCACTTTTAGAAAAACTTAAATATTCCCTTTTTCGCTCAAAAAATTGAGTTAGGAAGGAAAAAACTCAAAACATTTTTGTATTCGACAGTGCATGAGTGCAGTCAAGAATATGTGTATTACATCATGTTTATTAAGAAAACATTATTTCCATTTTCTAACTCACATGATACAGATTTTCAAATGTGTAGCTCCAAAATAAAAGCGAGTAACAGGAACAACCCAAAACACCTGACTATTCAACTATTCAATTGTGCAGCGTATTCTTATTCCTGTTGCTGGTAAAGCTTCTTTTTGCTATTTTCACTTCCCTTAGCACCTGACATAAACTAAAACAAACTCTCTGATATGATGACGTTTGCTCTGCGTCCAGCCATGGGGACGCCCAACGTACATGTTCGGCAACACCTCTTAGATGAACCACACGCAGAACTAAACAAACACAGTCAATTGTCTTTCTGATCGGAGTTGAGAAAAGAAAAGAACATTAATCAGCTGACTTCAGAGCCAAAGTAGCGAGTAACGAGAACATTCATAGAAATGTAGTGAGGTCAAAAGTACGATATTTGTCTTTCAAATGTAGAGGAGTAAAAGTTTTCCCCCAAAATAATCCTCAAGTACAGATACTCAGAAATGTAATGAAGTACAGACTCAAGTAAATGTTACTGTCCACAACTGGCAAGAGTGAACAGTGTTATCACAAGTGGCAGATTTGTCTCATAGCTTGCATGCCGATCACTAACTAAGAGGAAAAAAGAAAAAAGAAAAAAAATGAAAGCAAAGAAAACACATGCACACACCCTCTCACACACTGTGTCTGATCTTCTGTGTGATTAGTGATAGAGACAAATGAGGGGGGGGGGGGGGACCACAGTGGCTCCCCTGGCAGACGTGTAGCTTCATTACAACACCACACATGAATGTGCACCATCCTCCCCTCCACCACCCTGGATCAGACTGCAATAATCTGATCCTTTTGGGAAACTGAGGTGTTGGACTGTAATTTATAGGCCGTATCTTTCAAGTCTTTCCCCGGGCTCTGCTGGTGGCGTCAGCCCCTGAGCCACTGTGTGTGTTTAACGGCTACATGTGTCGCTCCCTATCTCGCTCTGTGAGTGGCACAAAGGTAAAAGGAAGCTTAACAGCCTGGGAAAAAGTTGAACAGTGTGAAATTACCTTGATCCAAAGATTCCTGCCACATACCAGCCCAATGAACCCATAACAGAGCAGGCACTCAGTCAGAGAGCCCTGCCTGCAGGGAACAGCTGAGACATTACAGAGGGAGGGGGGGGGGGGGGGGGGGGTTTAAGAGAGGAAGGGGGGGTAGGGAGGTGAAAGAAAGAAAGATAAATGGGTGCAGGAGAAAGGCCCACCTTCAGTAATCTGCAGCCTACAGTCAGTGGTCGGGGTCAGAGTATCTATATCAAATGTACAACCTCTGATCGGGACAGCGAGGTGGGGTAACAAACCAAAATTTCGATTTACGAAACATTCCTCATTTGACACTAAGATGTGTTTATTTCAGGATCTTTACTCCAATCTGCCGTGTAATAAGAACCTGCAAGTTGTTATTAAAGCAAAACTAAAAATCTCCCAACCTGCACACATTTATTTTCTCTGTCATAGAACAACTTTTTGCGTTCTGCATATTGTCCACTCAATAAATACTCACGGTTTAGAGCAGGGAAAAGGTTAAACACGACTGAGTCCTGTGATATGTCAAACATCTCAGGTTACTTCAGTTTGTCCAACAAGTGCTGATCAATACAAATAGATTAATGAAACACAATGAAACACTCATGAACATCAGTGTCTGCAGTCCTTGCAAGGCCATTAGCAGATAGACGAGATCTATCTATCCATGATCTATACCGCTTTTCCTGTTTAGGGTTGTGCAGTCACCTTGGACTGTTTGCCAGCCAATCACAGGGCTGGCATATAAAGACAGACAACCAGCCACACTCACATTCACACCGAGGGGCAATTTAGAGTCACCAGTTAACCTAACGAGCATGTCTTTGGACTGTGGGAGGAAGCCAGAGGACCCGGGAGAGAACCCACACATGCATGGGGAGAACATTTAAACTCCACACAGAGAGGCTCCTGTCAGATGGGGATTCAAACCAGGAACCTCCTCACTGTGCTAACTACTGCACCGTGCAGCCAGATGGAAGAGATATTTTATCAAAAAAAGAGACCCAAATAAAGAAATCTTGAAATTAAATAACAACTAGTAACCATGTTACTAAAAAGGTGATGCATTTTAATCTATTATTTACAGAAACATTTCTTAACACTTATAAAGAACCAATCAGAAGGTTGACCAGGCGTCCAGCTTTGTGCAGGACTGCTCAGCATCTTCATCACTTGTACTGCATCCCGCATTTGATTGGCTCTAGCGTCCCAAAGTGTAGGACAGTCCCCTTTAAAACCTTGCGTTTATCTAACGGCTGTGTAGAAAGCAAAAGACTCTAGCCATTATCTGTGTCAGATGTCAATCTCGCCCAAATACACAAGCCACCTGGATGCACTTTTTGGCAGAATGAAGCAGGCAGAGGGCGATTCCCAGAGAGTGTTTCTGATACATTTGCAAGAGTTTATTTTTTCGATTGCGCATGGAGGAGAGAAGACTTGAAGAGACACACTGAAAGCTAGACTCACAAGAAACGCCTCGCTCATAAAGACAAATGTGGATCTGTGGATAAAATCCTTCCTGAAACCAAAAGGGGATTGGCCAACAGATAAGGTAACAGCAGCAGCTGCTACCGGCGCCCCAGAAGTGACCCTATATCGATATCTAAACCTCCGCTGCATTGCGGTAACATGTCTCACATTGTCCTGAACAAACTCTTTTTTTTACATTTCACTGGTTGGCACCTGGTCTACCTACACACCAGTGAATGTCAAAGAACAGAAACTAGTTGCTGTGATTATCTTTGGATGTTTTGATTTGTTACAAATGAAGCTGGACACACATCGACTTCACAGAACTCTAAACAAAGGAAAAGGATTCCAGTCGTGTGACAGTGTTTGGGTTTTTAATCAGGGAAACAAAGACGGTCACAGGTCTAAATACAAAATCATGAGAAACAGCTTGTGATTGTAGCTTTTATCTGAGACACAACAGCGTGAAAGAAAAATGATGTGATGGTAGCCGAACATCCTGATAACATCCTGCATGGTACTCTTTGTCTTTATATACTTACCTCTCCAGCTAGTGTCACGCTAACTTTATGGGCACAAATTGATAATCTGTGTGAAAAAAAATAAAAATGTTTTGAATTATGGAGACAAGAACAAAATAAAAGCACTGATAAATAATTGTCCTTCTACTCGTATGATCGTTTCGTTGTTTATCGATTTCAAAAACAAAGATTTCCTCTTTATCTGTTCGGTTTTTTTCTTCCCGCCTTTATCACCGAGGAGAGTCAACTCCTACAAATGACACGACACCATCAACACATAAATATCAGCTCACTATAACGCGACACTGTGGCACTGACTAATGAAAAACAGAAAGAGGAGACTTAGAATCCGTATCAGGCTCATTCAGACACAAAGCAGTTCCTGTGTTTGTTATTTGCACCTGTTTGTTGTGTGCCAGCTTATGATGGCTTTATTCTTATCTGAATATCTGCAGCGTCTCTGCACATGTGCTCTCTGGGGGTTTCGAAGTGTGACACTCATTCATACACAGTTAGAGAAAGCTGCTACACATATCTGCTGGAGGCTTCTCTGGGTGCCGGATATGAGCAAAGGTGCACATCTTGATGCATCAAGAGCAATGTAACATGAGCGCTTATGGCGAGTGTGCCGTCGGGTTAATCAGGTAAAGTTCTTAGGGGGCAGAACTGTGAGGTAGAATCGAACTCCCTTTCAGTAGAGGGTTGTATGTGTCTTTAAAACACACTGAATTAGGCATGTCACAATAATGGAAATGATATATGGCTCTGGGATTGGATGCCAATTCCTCAGTAATTCCAGTGAAGCCTGCAGTTATCGTTAAATGACTTCAAGGCAAGACTTCCATTCTTGTGCGTGTTAACACTGTCATTTCTTGGCCCATAACATCCCAAAGTAGCGTCTGTTAATCAGGTTCACAGTGTTAGTTATACAGCGGCTTCACTTGGACTCACTTCAGCGTTATGACCCTGAAAAACAAACACATTTTCTCACGGTTTATTCGCAATTAACAAGATTTTAAGAAAAATTAAGGTCTATTTTTGAGTCAGAAATCAGAGAGAGAGAGCGAGTGGGGAAGGACATGCAGGGAAAAAGAGCAAGAGGTTGGATTTGAACCTGGGCTACCCACCTATGCGCACACACTAACCACCACACTACAGGTGCACCACAAGAAATATGTTTGCTGAAAATAAACAAACATGATTGTGAAGATTTTAAAACAAGTAAAAGCTCAGTTTTGTCAGGTCTGTCGTCAAGTGGAGAAGAAAGCAACTTTTAAAACATTTGTTTGTTGAATGGAGGTCGGATCGATCATTTCTGATGCGTTCCGGGCAGTCAGGGAATCTAAACCATGATCGGCTTTGTGACACTGAGTTCAGCAGATTTATGGCTCAAGTGTAAAAAATGTGTGATCTAGAGCAGATTGTTGGCTTGGATTTAATGCAGATATCTGTTCATTAAGACAATTAAACCCTGGTCAGAATGCTGCCGATGGGAGCCGACATGTCATTAGAGCTGATAGCGTCACATGGACAGTTTTTCCTGAATACACCAGAGCCTGCTGATACTTAATTGGTCAATACAGCTCGGACAACAAATGTACTACAAACGGAAACCAGAACACTTTCCAAGCTTAAAATCCAGACCCCTGTACAGAATCTATGTGGAATCTGTAAATAGAGATTATAAATCAATACCTTTGTTGTTTCCATGGAAAATTGCAGGCGAACACCTGCTCACTGTTTAAATCATACAAATATGTTGCATTACGTTGTGTGTGCAGGAGTGTGCCTGCAATGTTTGATTGACTCATTCCTCTCCAACCCACCTCTCTGGTGAAATATAAGTTTTTTATTTAGATCCTTTTTGATACTACCAACCATTTAAATAACAGGGATTGTATCATTTTGGAACATGTGGTATCGAAAACTATCAAAAGAAAGGATCATTTTGACAATCTTACACTCAATAACAAAAGAAGGAAATAACTGTAATTCAGTTTTCAAACTGCTGTACTGAATATGTTCAGGTTTCAGGTTTAGTCCCAGCCCTCAGTCTTCACAATCTTTCTGCACTATGGAACAAACGTATCAACTCCTGATCTCTCATTGTGCATACATGAATGTACTGGTTTGGTGGGTTTAAGTTTCCAAGGGAAGATTATTTGCCAAATATGCAAACTGACATCTAAAATCTCTACGCAGAACAAGAGAAACACGCTTTAGTGACAAAACATCTCGTTGGACGTCAAGCTAATCGACTCAGATTCAATCCAGATTCTTCCTCTGAAATTCTGTCAAACTCAGTGTGATGTCTTTGTTTCTCTTCAATCGGGAAATGTGAGTGTGATTGATTATGAGTTATTTATGAGTTTGTGGATATTCCCAAACCTTTACCTCATCCCTTAGTCCAGAGACTATTGTTATATTTTTTGGCTCTCCAAATCCCTCAAACTGCTGGCAACATCTTGATTAACAAGGTTTAGAAAACCATACCCTAACAAGGGGTCGATTTAGAAAATGCTTTAATGTATTGTCCTTGAAGGCAATTCAAAAGTTATCATGCTGCGAAATAAAACTTAATTTTGACGACTAGTTTGATCAAAACAAGTCATTGGAGGACCTTTGAAAGGAAGAGAGAGCCTCATCCCTGGCATACATAAACAAAAAAAACAAAAAAAGTTGCACTTGAGTTTCTACTAAGGCAAACACTTTCCCACTCCGAGGATTATGTGATATCGGAGCTGAGCGCATGTCCTTAAGTAGCAGATAAAGAAGTCCAGCAGCAACACAACAGGACCCTATGAAGCCCATTCGACCTGAACTGGATTGTTTTGAAACTCAGGTCCCGGGTCGGGGGTCGGTCACTGGTCATTGGGGCTGGTGGAGAAATCTATTTCCAGTAATCAAGCTAAGTAATGTGACTCTTCAGTAATTGATTGATGCCAGGGGTTTCCTACCTTTGGAACAAGGCTTACACATAAACTCAACTTTCAGTGATTGCCCATCAGTGTGAAGGCGGCGGATTCATTCATGTTCCATTACCTCAGGAATGTCTACTGTGGAATAAGGGAGCAGCCACACATCACAGGCTGGTATTCACCTTTCAATCACCCCCCCCCCCCCCTCCCCTCCCCCAGCCCCTCACCCCTGTAATCATGTTAGCTCATACATAATCGCATTTTCAATTACTGACAGGAGTGTGACCCTTGCCTCCCAACATGCCTAATCTAATACATGTGTTTCCGAAAAGACAGAGGGATGCCTTGTTTTGGTTGAAGGAGGAGAAAAAAAAAGAAGACGAAAACATGCATCAACTTGCTGTGTCATGCAGAAGCTATAAAAAGAGATGCCGCACTTTTCCTTCAGATGCAGCGAGGAAGTCTGCAGCTATTTTTAGCCGGACATGTTTTGCATGAAAAGATGTAAACACTGGAGACGAGAGATAAAGAGTTTACAACAGAGGATGCATGCAGCAAGAATGCAAAGCTAACAATCCCACAGGACGAGTGTGTGTGTGTCTATCAGGCTCTAAGTCTGTGTGTGTGTCTGTGTGTGTGTCGGGGGCCCTCTGAACTCCAGGCCTTTCTGCAATCCCACTGTTCAGGAGAGTGCAGAGAAAACACCAAAGATACCCTGAGCCATAAATCTGCCTCTCCCCCCGTCTCTGTCTCTGTCCCTCTGGGTAAGGTAACTTTCCCCCCTCAAGACTTTTCCTTCTTTCTCTCCTTTGCTTCTCTTCCTTCTCCGTCTGCCTGCTCTTTAACTCTGTGATTCCCACTCTGTCACTTGGTGTCTGTGTGCTTAGTGGTCTTGTGTCATTATTATGGGCCAATTTGTGTCAATGCTAACATCCCATTCATCATGGGGGGAATGGTTTCCGCCAGGGCTCGGGGGGCTCGCATACCTCACCTCTCACATTTTCACCATGGTGGCATCCGCTCCGCTGTGGAGTCAGAGGTCAGAGTTCCAGACCTCCTGAGTGATCACTGACTTCCCTGACTACTCTGTGAGCCCCCCCCCCCCCCCCCCCCCCCCCCATCCATTCCTGCAGCCAGCCACGGCAGTTATTCTTTTACAGAGGTTTCACACATGCACAAAGCTCCTGAATATTTTAAACCCCAACTTTTCCAGAATGCTTTGATTGCAGCAGGTAATACTCCAATTAACTGCTAGTGGGCAGGTGGGTGGGGGTGATGGCGTTTAAATCATGTGACATGTGAGGCATCATCAGAGCAATCATCTTACAAGTAATAACGCTGACTCGTACTTTTCTCTGCTTGCCAGTATTGTCTGTTACACTCCTTTCTTGATACTGTGAATATGTTTAATTATATGTAGCATTGATATAAATAATAAGCAGTTACAGTGTAAACTGTCGCTTTTTCCACCATCTTGGTTTTCAGGACTGTCTTTTTTACGTAAGACCTGACCCCTCCTATTGTGAAGTCAGATGGGAGGGGTCGGGTCTCAGGAGGCATGACTTGAAGTAAAAAAGACAGTCCTGAAAACGTGTAAAAAAAAAAAAAGTAACTCAGTAAGATTTCAGCTACAGGCTGTCCTGTTTTTAGAATTTTTTACAGGTCTTCCCCCTTCCTCATTCAGTTCCTCTTTTCCTAGTTTTCTCTTGCCTTCTTTTGAGTGCTCCCAAATCACCACTTTTCTTCATCTTAAAATTAAACTTTGCCAGCAAAAGGACAAATAACTTTGACTGGTTGAAGCAGTTCCCATTAGCTTGATGTTTCTGCAGCACGCTCTATATGTTATGATCCTTTTATCAAGCTGTATCCCACCCACCGACCCTCTGCAACCCAACCCCCCCTCTCACATCAATGGCAGACAGCCCTTACTCTCAGTGAAACCCCTGCATGCGGGTCGATGGTTTATTTCTTATGAATGAAGGGCCAAAAGGAAAGTGCATTCCTGTCTCAGCTCTGAGAGGAAGCAGCTGGCTGTTCGGTGAGTTCATGTCAGGCGTCTTTTACATCCATGTTACGATGAAGCACATGATTAATAGAAAAGAGAAGAACAGTAGGAATAAGAACAAGAACATGAACAACATTGAATCAGGCCTCGGAGGATGAAGTGAAGTGAATTGGAAATGCTGCACATCACCTGAGGTTGTTGTGTGCCGGGACAAAGGCGGGATTGAGACTGATGCTGAGGTGAAGGGTCAGAATGCAGAGCTAATATCTGATGTGATGTTTTTACACTTCTTTATCTCAAACATGTTTCACATGTCTGTGTAAAAGCCTTCTCACTGATAATTTCATTTCTTGTTTGGAGCGAGGCAAACAAATTAAGGTGTGCATTTGACCCTTTCGATTACGTGATGCAGGAAAAAAAAAAGGTTTGTGGGTAAGGCCAGTGAATCTGTAGCCAGAAATTAAGCATTCGAGCTGAAAGGATCTTGTTGTAGTGAAGTTTCCCTTGCTTGTTTAGAGATGGTATTTGCTGTAAATTTGTGCAGTGAGAGCTTGGCTCCGGTGTGTCGCAGGCTGCCAGACTGAGGCAGGCATTGGGAAGGAAGGCATGTCGGGCACGCAAGCCCGTCTCCATTTCTTTCTCTGCCAGCTCCTAATTATGCTCAATTACACCTTTAACACAAGTGGGCCGCTGTGGACATTTCTCAGGGTGTGAGGTCAAGCATTTCCTGTGTCTATGAATGACCCAGCATCAGGGGAATTGTCATGCATGGGCCTCCCTCCCTCCATCATTCACTTGCTCCATCTTTTTGACCCCCCCTGCCTCCACTAAGCCCCCGATCCCAGACCTCCACTATTCAAAAATGGGTCAGATAGTTGGGGCTTAACCTCTGTGACTTGCTAGGGCTGTCCTCTCTCAAACACAAACAAACAGGAAAAAGCATGCACACCCCTCCTCCCTCAACCACACATGAACATTTATGCACACTCATGCATCTCTGCAAGCCGTGCATGCAAATCCAACTTCAAAATTTGACCTGTGACCACCCTAACACTCAAGAGAACCACAAGAGCACTAAACCCAGTGAGAAATAAACCTGATTTTATTAAATTATTTGTACATTTTTTTTAAATATGCACCACATTTTAGAAGTATTGTGTCCTTAGCCATGCTCTTCCAGCTCCTGTTAAGAGTCAGCTTTCTATTTTCTGATGGTCCAGTTCACTTTTTTTCCTTCCACTGTCAACAAAACACGTAGAGGTGACTTTTCGCTGTGGGCCTGAATGTTATTCCAGAACTGATCTAATCTAAGCCAATCTAATTGAGTGTGTTTGTGTGTGTCAACCTGTGTGAGTCACAGCTTCAGCAGCAAACCACATCACAATGGTAGTGTACCAACAGGTTGGGTTCCCACACCCATCAGGAAAATAAATACTCCATAATCACCGCCTATCAAAACAGGCAACGTACGCAGGGCGAAACGAAAATGGCGCATTCCATGGGAAGTCCATAGCGAGCAAGTACATGCTCGCTCCTCTGCGCTGACATTTCAGACGCACAAGGGAGAGATTAGATGCACATATGGGAGGGCCACAAAACCAGGATGAAAGATGGATGAAGAAGATGGGGGTTAGGCCCCCTATTTTTATAATATGATACCATGAGATTTTAAGTTAAAAACCTGCGAGTGGCTCATAGAGCTGACCGGACTTGGATGATTCATTTCACTTAAAAAATGCGGAAATGGTGCAGGACAGTGGCAGACCAATCTTTTGTGGGAGGTCACAGTTTTGTAACATGTATCATCATACCATAGTTTTATGACATTTTGGGCTCAGGCAGAGCTCTCTCTGCAGGATATATAGACATGTGAGGCAACTTATCCAAATGTACAATCCAAGAAAAATACAGTGGGAGGAAATATTGTATTTCTGGTGGAAAAAAAAAACTCAGGGTATGTTTTAGACATCTTTAAAGCACCAATTTGCCCACCCACCACCCCACACAATGCTTCAACAAACCATGCAGTGGATTGTGTACTGCACTGACCGAGCATTTCCCTCTGCCAAGAATTGACAGGAGTGGAAACAAATACAAGAAAAAAAAAAGTCCTCAGAGAAAAATGAAAGGATTTTTCTTAAATGCTGAGTAGAGGAGTTTGGTTATTATTGGAGGAAGGGAAAAATGAAAGAGGTCATTCATGACAGTGAGCCAAGATATGAGGAAACCACACTTGTGTCTGAAACAGGCAATGGGAAGGCTGAGCCAAGTCTTAGTCTCAGCTGTTGTTCCAAGCTTCACATTTATCACACAAGCACTTCCCCAGAAAGAAAAAAGGCTCACAGGCAGCCATGGAGGGGTGCAGACTAGCTGAAGAGACTAGATGACCCTGAATACCAGAGAGTGGCAGGTCTGCGGGATGAAAGGAGACCTTGTCTTGGCCCCTGTCTGTCGATGTGACTTTAAGTGCTGTCCCACGTTCAGGTAGACTGAGCCTTTAGAGAGAGACAAACTACCTGGCAAATATTTGAGTGCTGGATCCTCATTGTTGGCCACATGAAGAGGCAGAAAGCTGAACTGGGTAGAATATGGCCTAAAGCTATTAAACACACTGCGTTCGCCTCCTTCACATTCTTCACCTCGGAAAAAATGAACAGGATAGAGAAGGTAGAAGGAGTGGGTGAGAGAAGGAGAGAGAGGGAACAGAGTCCAGCCTCCACCATACTAAAGAGCATTGTATGTAGCACTTCAGTGGGCTAACGATTATAGGAAAGCTTTTCCAGGTTTTGGCCATCTGTCACTTTTATGAACAGTGCGGTAGGAAATTGGGTCTTTGGGTTGTTTGGCCCTGGAATAATGAGCCACTGAAAATGATTGTTATAGATGACCTCTCTGCGCTGTTCTCATATGGAGCCAATCGAGGAGCAGCTCCAGAGGCCTCCGAACATTCAGGGATAAATCAATTGGAAGTTACGGGTCAGGGGTACGGGTGCTGCAGGAGGCAGGCCTGGGAACAAGGTAAGCACTTACTTCCTGGTAAGAGAAGGGCTCGGTTATGGAGTGTTTGTGAAAGAAAAAAGGTCCTGCTGCAATCAAAGTACAATCAAAAGGTTTTTATTGCTTTACCTGAACTCTGGAAGGGTGCTGCAGGTATTATTCCTCCAATTAACCTCAAACGAGTGGTAAGCAGGTATTTTAATGTTGGGTTAAAGAAAAATGTACACGTATAAGGGAGAAAACATTTTGGAAAAGGAAGATGAGAGTGCTGGAGGGAAGGGAGGGGGAATGTGTAAGGAAAGAGGAGAGAGGTGTGTATTCCAAAAAGCCTATCAGTCGTAACGTCAAGCCCTCTTCGGATGCCCCTCAGACAAAACAGACGATAAGGATGAATGTGAGACACATTCCTCAGCTGAACGGGTATGAGCCTACATGAGGGCATGCTGTGTGGTCAACAGTGCTCACACACAGCCGATACCAAAAAAACCAAGAACCCTGATGAATGTCACATGAACGGACAACACTCATGATTAATGCATTAACTTTCATCAGGCGTTTATATACGTTTATATTCTGTGACTGCTGCACGGTGCATAGAATGTATACAAGTGACCTCTATGATCAGCATTGATATAAAGGTAAATATTCTCATTATAGCGTCGTATAGCGGACCCCAAACCCTCCCCCAAGTCTGACAGGGATAGTGTCCCGCTCTGAGTTAATATGTGAACAGCCAGGTCAGGAGAATCTCCAGAGCAGTCCTCCTGAAATTATCCAGATATTTTCAGGAGTGCATATGTGAAAACTGATAAAGTTACTTTACTGATTAATCTAAAAACTACACTTAATGTTTCAGAAGAAGAAAAGCATGTTCTGCTTATTGAGCAGATGGACATCTGTTGTTCCAGCATGGCCAAACAAAATTCATCAGGTAAGTCACATTTTTGTATACTGCTTTTTGATACAAGTCCCTTCATAAAAGTGCTTCCACTCTGGGTGGAGTCTTACATTTGGGGTGACTATAAAATGTTTGTGTAAGTCTATAATTATCCAGAGGGGTGTTGATAGTAGACAATTACAGACATATCTTTGCTGCTTCGGTCTCCAGCAGCAGACATCTGGTTGGTCCAGTTACTCAGGTCATTTTGGTGTGTTTGACACCTGCTCAGCAGTCCTGGATTCTTATTGAACTTCTTGACAGTTAGCACCCCCCCCGGGCTCTTTGCATGCAAGTTGGAAATGCCAGTTTATCCCCAGGTTATGCAAATTTAGAGTAATAAATGTGTTACATGTGAAGGCCTCAGCAGCAGTGAGAACGGGGGACAGCTTGATTATTTCAGTGTCTTGAGCCCTGTTTCCACCAAGCGATGTTCGTTTTCCACAGCCAGCTGTACCCTTACTCGATAAGCGAAGTGTAAGACGGATAGTGATAGCTGCGTCAGCTACATAATAGCATGACATCATAGCAGCGCAACACCGTATAGCCTGCCAATAAATTTAACGAAGAAAAAGAGCGTAGAAAACAAAGGGCAACAATGGAGGATGTCCAGCAGGAATCCGCACCTCTGAAGTCTTTTAAGGGCAGAGTGCTACGCGCTGTCTTTAGTTGCAAAAAAACAACAAAAAACAGCTTTGAAAATACTCTCTCGAAAACCACAGGATTTTTGAACACAGCACATTTTGTGTTTTTCCTTTATTACAGCTGTTGCACAGGAAGTGACGATTCTTTCGACCAATCAACGAATGTAGCTCCACCCTTTAGGGTCGGATCGGTATGCTTGGCACCCCAAACAGAAGGGTTGCAATAAAGTAGGACGGATTGTTTATTTTGGTACCATTCCCAACTTTTGACAGTGAAAACCCCAATAGATGCGTACTGTACTGAATTGTACTGAACCGGACTGCTTGGTGGAAACTGGACTTTTCTGTCTGTCATGCCTCCTGCTAGGGATGAATCTTGTATCACATTTAGCTGGCTTCTCTCTCTGATCCTATACGCCTCCATGACATCCATAATGTGACCTGACAAAGATTTGGCTATCTATTAATCTTTTCAAAAACATAGATCTGCATATATGCACAGCTAGAAATGTCCTTGCCACTGTAATTAAATGTTGCTTACTGCTCATGATGTATTCATGTTTGGTCTTTGCAGATAATAATTTATTAAGAAAGGGGACAGTGTTATCATGAGAAAATATGTCATGTTGTGTTATATATTGTGGGAACCAAACACTGAAATGAGCAAATAAATCAAATAAGAAATAAAACGACAAAGAGTATGGTCTAGACCTGCTCTTTTGTAAAGTCTCTTGAGGTAACATTTGAATCGGCAATATACAGATAAATATTGATCGATTGATTGATCTTTAACCTAATTTATCGCATCTGAAGATACTAGTCGGACTGTAAACATGTAAGCAGAACACAATAGAAAGTCACAGCACAGAAAGCGTCATTGTTTATCTAAATGACGATATATACACCCTGAGCATAAAAACAGGCCTTCACTACAAGTGGCTGTGTGGTCATCGAATGATAACTAATGGGTCCTAAGATTGGTTTAAATTTAGTGTAACAAAGTGAGTTGAGAAGGGATGACAAACCAACATTTTTATCTCTGTCCTGTCAGGAGACATTTTGAAAGCAGCAGCAGCCTCCACACTTAAAGCTTAAATCAAGAGGGAGTGTGTGAATTTAAAGAAAGTCGACTCATAATTGCTGTCTTAATTCCTGTTGCTCAATGCATGCTGGGATAGGCCTCAGCCTGCTACAACTGCAAGCCGTATTAAGCTCATTCTCTCCCTGTGTCTTGAGTTATGAGGTGACACCATCACTTGCTGCATGCAGACAGCTGCCATGGCAAACTGTGGCAACTAACACGTGAGGGAGGAGTGCAGGACCTGCTGGCCAGGGGTTCAGTATTAATAACACACATGAATATACTGCAACATACAAAGAGCATAATGACAATGCATGTAGACATGTATGCAAAGATGTTCACACACATAGCTGGACATACAGTACAGTTCAAAATAAACAAAAACCTCAACATGCTGTGGGCTATACTTCTCTTGTTCTGCACACACTGACCATGAAAGACGCAGATTAGAGGCCACCCTAACTGTGACTGTCAACAGCACATTGTACTTTCTTTGTCAGAAAAAGAGCCCATTTGTTTAGTTCTTGTTACCGCTGTCACTGTGAGAGACCCCTCTCTAACAAAGCCTAATGAGAAGCATCATGACAACACAGAGAAGCGTTTCAGTGCCTTTACATCTGTGGACTATAAAGAGTATGTTTATGAACATAAGGGCTGGACCAACATGCTGCACTGGAAACAACAGTCCCACTTAAAGGGGCTTCAAAACAATAACAGATGCACAATCTGCTGGTTAACGTTACTGGGAGATTATAGTTTTTGTTTTCAATACATGAGCATCGAGTCTCTTCTGTGCACATGAAAACGCTGAGTACTGAAAACACGGACACATAATAGAAGTTAAAGGGGACATATTTTGAAAAATCTACTCTTACAGTGTTTGTGAACATATATTTGGGTAACCTGAGTGTCTACAGACACACAAAATGTGAAATAAACCCATCCAGTCCTTTGTTTGTGGTCTACATAAGTCTTACTAAACAGAGAAAAGTGCTCTGTTTCAAATTTGCTCTCCTTGTGATGTCACAGTGGGATTCTGGTAAAATAATCCCCTCCCCTCCCCTGACATCTCCACCCATGGACTTCGCCCCCAGCCTAGAACAAAACTTTTGCGCAGGTCCGCCATTTTTAATCTCGCTACAAATGAGTGATCTCTACGGGGAAAACTCAGGGGGGGCTCATTACATTTAAAGAGACACACACACCAAAACGGAGCGTTCTGAGAGAGCTGGTGTATACAGGGTCACAAACCTCCTCTGGTGCTAGCTTTCTGTATAACAACATGCACGAGGATATGCAAAAACACTTAATTCATGTTATATTTTGACCAAATAACAGCACAGATGTTTCATTTAGACCACAGGGGACTGTTTGAAAAGCTGGAAAAGGAGGATAATATGTCCTCTTTAAGCATGTTCCCTATATGCTGAACCATGTCCCATGTTCTTTAGATTTTCTGTGCTCTGTCTCTATAAGTCATGTTTGTGTTGCACCATGCAGGATGTGACTGCTCTCTAAAACAGAGGTGACAGTTTTGCACAAAGTGAAACCTGCAATAGAATAAAAAAGAATACAATGCATTTTTTTGTCGCTGCACACTGTACAACCAAATTTGCTGAGCATCTCCTTAAAGTAAAAGAGCATTCACTGCACTCCCACATACACCCAACCATGCAGGCTTATACAACGCTAACAGAAGTAAAATAGAAAGATAAAAGAGTAGTATGCAGGCTTGGGTAATATAGGACTTTTTATATTAGTTTAATACAGAACAATATGAATATATAATTGCATATTCAATTTTATTTCAATTTGCATATTAATGCACATTAAATATGATTTCACATTAATGCCTTTTACTGCATGTTAAGCTTAAGAAGACATGTGTTAGACATTGGTTATCCTGCATGTGAAGTTTTGAGTTTGACTTGTTTGTCTTGCTTTTAAAAAAATGTCTGGTTATAAGGTTTATAAGGAGATTAAAGAGGATGTGATTAGCTTCAGCTACCGATAAGAAGCCAATCATTTATTGGGAGCACTTTTGCCTGATGAAGGTCTAGTACCCAAACGTTGCCAATCAATGTTTGATGGCAAGATAGACAGTGTGCGGGAGTTTACACACTTGAACTCTCTGCCAAAACATCAGCTATTTTACATTTCAAAATGCACAAAAATCATGAAGAGGCTGCACGGGTCGGATGCAAAGTTTTGCAAATATTCTATTATTTATTTTTTTGCATCACACATAATACAAGTTCACTGGAACTTTTCTGAAAGTAATTTTATTAGATTACTAATGTTAACAAACCAATTTGGTGTGGGAATTTTTTATTTTTGTAGCAGGATTGTTTTTTTCACCCAGTAAATGTTTGGTGTACCTATGATGCCTAGTCTATAGGCTTTGTTGTCAAATATGTTGCTAAGACAAACAACAAATGCACTGTTCCTAAAAGGCTTTCATCGTCATCATTAAAGAGAGATACCCCTTCTCACACACACATATAGATACACACACACACACACACAGACACACACACACACACACACACACACACACACACACACACACACACACACACACACACACACACACACACACACACACACACACACACACACACACACACACACACACACACACACACACACACACACACACACACACACACAGGAAGCAACAGAGCGAGCAGAGAAAGTAAGAGGAGAAGAGAGGAAGGGGAGGGCGCTGTGCACAAAGGAGAAGCCTGGATTAAGTCATGAGTGGCAAGCGACATAGGTTGGATTTTTAACGAGTGAGATCACATCCTCTTTCCTAAACAGAGGAGGAACTCATCCTTGGGTGGACAGGACGGACGAGCGGAGCCCCGCCACTGTCTGTCTGTCTGTGTCCAACAAACAGGACATCCATTAGCGAGCTGAGACAGAGGCATGCAGCTCTGGCTGCACACAGAAGAGGCTCCACACATGTCAGCAAGCTGCACAGTTAGGGACACACAACCAGAGTGTGTAAAGGTGATCCATGGTGGATGTAGTTTGCTTCCATGACAAGACTGTGTAAAACTTTAGAAGTATAGTTCGGTATGTGTGTTACATAATGAGATTCTGTTAATGAGCATGTGAATGAGCGCATATTTACATGTATGTTACATGAAGGCTGTGTTGCTGAATGTGATCGCCAACATTACAAAGCTAGCTAAAATCTAATTCATTCATGTCAAGAGGTTAATATTGATAAGAATTCAATGTTGTATTACCCATAAAATGTAATATTTGTAAATGTTTGACTAAGCAGAGAGATTTGTAAATACAAACTATAATATCTACTTTTTTCCACACAGAGGATTCAAACAGTTATTTGCACAAGAGGTTACTAAATTAAGATACAAACATCTTCAATGTCGATGACCCCCCTATATCCATTCATTGAACACTAAAACAGAAGAAACCATTCAGGTCTGCAGCGTGACCACAGGGCTCAGCAGCCAATTAGCATCCTTACTTTATCAGCTGTAACTTGGAATCACAAATTCACAACAATCATCATACATTCTGCATCATAAATTCCTTTGTCTAACAAAGCTATAAATATCACGTTATTCTTGCATTTCAACAGAGAAACACTTTTAACTGTAGTGACAACAACAACTACAATGTAACCCTTATGAATCTTCAATTTACCGACCAGAAATCAAACAAACAAAATCTGGATTATGTTCAATAATAACTTCTCTTGGTTCAATATTATTGCATTACAACTAAAGTAAAGGCGTTCATCTGAAGTGCCATGACGGGATGAAAACTGACGTTGCAATTGCTGCTGCGTATCTGACAAATTAAATTTCAAAGCATGAGGTAACAAGTAGTTACTGATTACACTCCAGACTAGTGCTGGGAGATATATTGAGTTTTTAAGATATATCGATATATTTTCAAACGAGATCGATATATAATTTATGTTGCATTAAAATAACGAGCTGCCAGTTCACCTTTTTCTCATCTCAGTGTCTGTCCCTCTTCACCCTGCTCCACCTCTCTCCCTCTCTCCCTCTCTGAGCCAAACAAAAAAAAAGAATGAATAACGAAACACAGAGCTGTGTTTATTTTGTTATGCAGAAAAGGAACATTTTGTATTTATTTTACTGTATTTAAGGAACATTTTTATTTCATAATATTACTTTTTAATTTTACTAACAGGTAGTTTATTTCTCATGTAAATATTGATCTTGTGCAACTGATTGTTAATAATAGATATTATATAATATGAGTTTTGGACCATATCGCCCAGCCCTAGTCCAGACTGAACTTTGTAGGTAAAAACTAAAACAACCTCTGATGATTCAATAACTTAAGTCCAATGAGATCCTGTATTTATTGTCTCGTTCATTTCCGAGAGACTGATTCTGAATTCAACAGGACCAATCGCCACCACACAGACCTGATTTCAACAACAAACGCAAGACTACAAACTTTGAGTTGGAAGATGAACTTCTGATATGATGTCGTCCAGAAGCAGCTCATTTTCCTGCAGTCTGTGATTTATATGTGAAGCAAGCTCTCACTGTTCAATGTTCCCAGTCAAAATATCTGCGAGGAGAATGTAAAAAATGTTTCTTAAATTTTGAAGCATTTAATTTCTATGGAAGCCTATTTAAATTTGTACAGATAGTGTCATGCCTTTAAATGTTCCTTATTATATTTTGGGGGAAAAAAAGTCTTACACTTGGGTCACTTTTGCCTTTGTTGGACAGGACAACTGAAGAAAGACAGGAACTGTAGGGAGGAGAGAGTTGGGGATGACATGCAGCAAAGGGCGGAGGTCGGATTTAAACAGTCTTGGACAGCTTGGACTAAAGCCTCTGTACATAGGGTGTATGACATAACCGCTAGGCTATCCTGCATCCCATTTCCGGATACATTTTTCACCAAATAATGTACTTTTAACAATATATCATGATTGGCATTAAATGTCACAATGGAAAAAAATAACAGGGACAAACTCAAATGACCGATTTTGAGTACCAGGAATTCACGATATTGCACATTCATCAACATGATATTGAAGACCCGCACAAGCTTGTGTAATCATTGAGTTACCTTATGCACTGCAACATCAAGAGACGCATGCTGACACTGTACAACATCATGAGGCATGAATCATGAACATAACTGCAAAGATGATTTCTCTGCAGCAGAAATCCTCAGTCCCCTGCACACCTGTGTTTTTTATTTTTTACTAAAGTGTCTTACTCTGTCCTCCAGGAGATTTGCTCGGCTATAACTCACACTGGACCAGGACCAGTGAATGATGGCGGTGGTCTGTAGCGCTGTGGGAAACACTGACTGAACCACGACCTTCTGAAAATTTGGACTCTTTGGTAGATCAATCATTCCTGGACAAAACCTTCCCGACCTGACGTTGAGCTACAGTGCTGAGAAAGTGCTGAGAAGAAGTTAGCGCTAAAAGTTTCCTAGTCAGCAGTGGCTCTGATTCTATTGCAGATTTGGGAATTTCAAAACTGCAGGCATTTGAAAATGTCACTTAAAAACATAGCCAAAAGTCTTTCCAGGAAAAAGGAGCTCAGTATTCACAGGTTTCAGAGTCTATAAATCTAAATGCAGCAGGGAATTCAGCCTAAAGGATGGAGACCAATTTGTTTTAAGTCATATTTTCAGGGCCATTTTGCCTCCTTTGGATAGGACGGCTGAAGAGAGACAGAACATGCTGGGAGGATAGTTTGGGGGACGAGATGCAGCAAAGGGCAGAGGTTGGACTTGAACCCACAGCTGCTGCAACGAGGGATAACGAACATATTTGTGTGAGTGTTGCCGCTTGTCTACTTTACATATTGCACGGTGGTAGCTAACGGGGGGGAGCCGACAAGGTGGAAGAGCGTTGTGAATGTGAAAAAAGCCAACGGGGAAGTGCAAAGACTGCAGTTCCTTGAGTGTCCACTTGAGGCCTGCTGCAAAAGCCCCTAATACCCTTATGTGCTACCCATAGACTCTATACAAACATAGACAAACTCTCAATGACATCACCAATTGGTTTCTGGAGGGCTGTTTTGAAGCCCATCGATGGTAGATGGCATATTGGAAATGCTGACTATCAAACTTTTGGTCCAAACCAGACAAAGAGCTGGAGCTGAGGTGGGCAATAAGCATTCTGACAAACCTCTACAACTAGGCCGCTTGCTGTTAGACCGGTCACGCCCATAATTATGCATAGCTCGTATCAGTCATGCAATCAAAACCTGTGAGTTATAGTTAATATGGGGCGTGTATGGGACGTTCTGGGTCTTTTGGAACCAGCCTCGAGTGGACACTGGAGGTACTGCAGCGACTTCTGCATTGGCTTCATTTTTCAACACTGTAGGTTTGCGCTTGGTGCTACCACAACACATCGAGAAAACCTCACACTGAAACTACCAATTTTAAGCCGTTGCAGATGCAGATGCAATGTGTAAGCACAAAGACATTATGACGGCCAAACTTCCTCACGGCAGTCGCAGTGTGTAAAGGGCTTGTGATTCATACCTATTGCATGACCAAGAAACACACACACACACACACACACACACACACACACACACACACAGACACACACACACACAGACACACAGACAAGGCCCTGATGGTCCTGCCCTCACTACCTCTCTCCCACTGTCACATTTTATGTAAAGAGATACAATATACCGTATGACGCATATCCCATGGAGTTTCTCTTCCTCCCACACTCTGACCTTCCTCCCTCTCTCCTCAACTCCTCTTCCCAGCCTCGACCAGACGTGACCCCGTGTGTAGACTGCATAGACTGCAGGGTGGAGCAGTAAAAGTCTGGGCTTGGTGGGCTGAGTGGAGATGGTGCACAGATGGAGTTGTTCTCCCATTATGGCCTCTACTCTTATAAAAAAAAAGGTATCAAAAAGTGAGAGAGAGAGCGGAAGAGATAAAGAAAGAGATGGAAGAGCTAGATCCAAAACAGAAATAAAAACATCAGTTTGCTCTGGGAATTATCCTCCTTCATGTCTGAAGCTGAGAAGCCTGTTATTTGTCCCGCTTGCTCTTTCTCTCTCTCCACCATCACTCCCCCACCACCCCTCTCCAGACTGGGCTTTCACTTTGGGGGGCCCTCAGCTTCCCTCTCGGCTGACCAGGGAGCTTTCAAGGTACCCTGATGGATGCTAATGCCGGACTCTTTCAGATCGTTTTACAGCCGGAGCCTTTGATCTGCCAGCAGGCCTCTCTCCACGGGCTGCCTGTCCTGAGAAAATGTAAATCCCCGCCTTGCAGACACCTGTAAAAAAAAAAAAAATACAACAGAAAGGGGGACAGAAAAAGAAGTAACTCTAAAGAAAAAGGGGAAGAAAAGATACAGTATTGTGACATTTGGTAAAAGGGGGCATAGTTTAGATTGCGGCAGAGCGACAAAGAATGAGATGGAAATTGTGCGGAAATAAGAGCGAGTCTCCAAAAGGGGACCAAAGGGCAGAGAAAGGAGCGGAGAAACTGAGACATGGCAAACAACAAAGACGGAAAAGAGGAATGGGTACCACAAAACAGAGGGACAGAAGGGACATGGACGGAGGCAATAGAAGAAGAAAAAAGCTACAACAGGAGAAAAGAAGGAAAGTTCATCTAAAGACCCAGCATGGAAGACAGGAGGAGAATAGGTGGGCGAGAGAAAGCAAGATGGAAATAGTGGAGTAAAAAAGTTAGTAAAGGCAGAGACAGATGGACAATTTGACTCGGGAAGAAAGAGAAAGGAAGACGGAAAGCCAGCCCAGACAGACATATGAGGCCTGCTGTGCAGCTTAAGGGCGGATGTGTCTGTAGGGTTGAAAATTTAGGAAGGAAGAAGTGAAAAAGAAAGTATGGTGAAGGGGGACCGGAGGGTGACAGCAGTGAATGAGGCCTCCCACACCAGCGGCGGCAGCAGCAGCGCTCTGAATAGCGAGGCTGCTGCTAGACAGCTGGGTGCAGCTGATCGGAGGACAGACTCTGTGCAAGAGCGCTTGTCTTCCTGCAGCCAGCTGCTGTGTCCAGAGGCCAGCAGTGACAGCACAAGGCTCAGAATTGATTACCCGAGCTGGCAGTTCAATGGGTTGGATGGAGTGCAGCGAGGGTGACTTCTCTGAAGTAGTGTGCACTGTACGGCAGCAGAGGAGCACAGCTGGCACTTACTGTATCCTCTACTGAGAAAAGAAATGTTGAGGAGGGGAGAGAAGAGAGATTGTTATTGTTATGATCTTTCTCTCCTTGCTCTCTTTCTAAGCCACTTGCGGCCATTTCTTCTCTCCTCTCCCCCCAGAGACTGCTGGAGGAAATGGTTGTCTTGCAGAGGAGACGTAACTGCATTGAGAAGATGTGCACAAGACTACAAAGCGTCTGTAAAGCCCACTGTACAGACAGCTTACAGGTAGAGCTGTTGGATGTGAGAGATGAGGTTGTTTTGAGTATGCAGGGGCTCTTCCTGTCTGACGCACGGGCCATGAACACGCAAACTCTCTGCTCCGACTCATGAAAGCACTCTTGTGAGGTTAATCCAGCTCCAGCCTTAATTCACTTTATTGATTTCAGTGCTTTATTAGATTCAAGGAGGATGAGGGGGGGGAAACAAACATGTATGTTCAGGAAATAAAAATATCCAAGAGGCACATCAAAGCCTCAGGAAGTCCTCAGGTCAGATTCACCTTCACTGGCACGATCGCAGCTCTGCCTCTTCTCTGATCCAACGCTTACTTTTTTACTTTTCCTTTTGTTTCCTCCCACTCCTTCCTGCTCTCATCTATGCTCCCCTCCACCCTCCTGTTGTTCTATCAAAACAGGAATGAAGTCATTCTCCTTGTAGGTCCGGATGGGAAGAAAAACCGAAGCCCAGAGTCCACAGTAGCGGCAGCATCCTCCTGTCTGTGTGTCTGTTCCTTGTCACTCTGTCTGTCCTTCTGATTGGGGCACATCCGGCCATCCTGACTCCCCTTCGACTCCTCCAGGCCTCTGTGTCAGGAGGAAGGAAGGAAGGAAGGAAGGCCCTGCGGTCACACAGGAGGGAGGGTTTGGAGAAAGGGAGGGAGGAAGTGTGAAAGGGTGCCTTAGCTGGAGCTGATCCACTCCATTGGAGCCTCTCACTATAGAAGGGCTGTTTGGACAGGGACAAGGCCAAGCACAAGTGTGTGTGTGTGTGTGTGTGTGCGTGTGTGTGTGTATCTATGGCTGTGCACCAAGACCATTACAGAGAGGGTGAGAGTTGTGTTCTGTTGTATTTATTGATTGCTCCTTTAAAAATAGTCAGGAGATAATATGAGCTGGCCCGTGAGCTAGTTGGGGACAGTAACTAAGTGTGTGTGTGTGTGTGTGTGTGTGTGTGTGTGTGTGTGTGTGTGTGTGTGTGTGTGTGTGTGTGTGTGACTCAGAGCCTCTGCTCACCAGAGAGTGACAGCTTACCTCAGTGGAAATTCAACTGAGTCATCATGTTCAGTGACTGTGCTGAACTTGGAGGGTTTAGCACCTCTCTGCACAACAAACACGTACAAGCACAAGCACATGCACACGCACACACGCACACGCACACACATGCTTCCATTTTTGGGTGAGAAAATCTGTGTGTGACATTTGCTGCCTTGAGAAAACAGTAGCACACCTATGCAATGTGAGAGCGGTGTTCCACGTCCTCTTTTTTTTTGGCGAGTCATGTCATTTCAAAGCCGCGTGTGACAAAGTGTAATGATGCGTTTGCAACGTACACAAGGACTGCAAATGTAGAATCAGAGTGTAAAAGTTGTGGGGGAGAGATAGCAAGAGCCAGCAGTGGATCTCTTTTGCTTCTGGCATTGTTGCTGGAGAGCCGAGAGGAGTTAAGTGCATTGGAGAAAGATTTGGAAAAACACATTTCCTGGTGTGAGTACAGGGGCGGCTCGGAGGACGACTGCCAGGCTCACAAACGGTGAGAAACAGCCACTGTCCACCATGAAGCGTCTCCATTACTGCAGGCAATGTGACGGCTTATACACACTGTCAGTACATGCTGTTACAAAAGTGGATTTACTGTGCTCGTCCGCCTGAAAACTGGACATTTAAATGCATACTGTCCATCATGGCTGAACGATATTGGTGTGACAAGAACAGGAAGTTATTACAAACAAATAAAGTGAATGTCTATAGGCTTGCATCTGGGAAATTAACATTTAAATCACAATAATTATTTAATGATTTTAAACTTTAAGTCTATTCTGATTCAGGCCCACACTATATGAGTAAACAAAATCAACATGCAATACTATTTTATGATATTGTGATGATGATATGAAGTGTAATAAATAAAGTTATACTTAAGAATTATATTATATTAGCTTTAGCTTAAGCTATTTGCAACATTTCTAGTTAACACACCTAGATAATGCGGTTAGGAATCCATCTTGCATATAGACCTCAACTGGACCTAGGCGTTCTGAGCATGCTCCCTGGTTCCAGTGCCGGGCTTTGAACTGGAATTCAAACAGCATAAATGTTTAGCATAGCAGATGTCACGTTGATGTCTGCTTTCAGATATCACCATGAACTGAGGGACGGTGCTCATCGCATCTGTACCAAGAGGAAAGCATAGAGTATGTCAGAAATGTACAGAGCTGTAGAGCTGTCTGTTTTTTCACCATTTCACATACAACCAGTCTGTCGCATGCTGACTTGCAAGCCAGAAGACGGTCCATTAGTAATTAGCTGACAGGGGCATATTGACACCTACCGTATCGGAGTTGGACATACTTCAGTCAATAAATCCATTCCCCCGTGGTGTGTATACCGGGGAAAAGGAGTGTAGTCCATAAAATGGCCCATGGAGCTATCACAGCGGTTTGACTGAACAGTACATATTAACCTAAAGTGTTACTGGTTTGATCCCAGGAAGTGAAGTAAAGGTATTAAGACCAGTTATTAAGGACTGGCTGTGTGCTTCACCCTGAAGAACACAGCTGAAGAGCCTGTAGCTTTCGGTAAAACAGCTGAACTGATCTGACTCAGCTTGATCTTGCTTATAAAAAAATGCATTTTTTTGGCATGAGTGCACTTTACAAAGTCTTTAATCTGAACCAAAAAAACTTGAGTATACAGTCATCTAAAGGTGTAACATCAGGGGGGAAAGTCCATGTGAGGGAAGCCTGGCGTCTGCTGCGGATCACTGAAATATGCAACAAAACACACAACTGTATATCCTTTACTTTACAGCTAAAAGAGAAAAGAGTCTAAACGATTGTACAGTGCATCAGAGAGAAAGAGAAAAACAGAGACAGAGGGACAACATTCTTTCACAGTGTTTAAAAAGCTGTCTGCCAGTTACAGTTAAAGTTAAACCATAAATCAACACATCACTTCCTGCATTGTGTCATTATTGTTTTGTTTGATTTATAATTTCTCTCTTTTCTTGCCTGTGTATTCAGCTGATAAGACTTACAGTCGAGGCTTGTAAAAGGCACACCCTTGCCTGCTCTTATTCAGCTACTAAAAATAAGCGGTGAAGTAATGTGAAAAACACTGCTCTATTTACATTCTGGTAAGCTGCAGCCCCGACACCGCCGGCCGGCCTGCAGGCTGCGTTGAATCTGGGCTAAATGACCGAGGGGAAGTTTCACTGCTCTTTTTTTTTCTTGCTGAGGGGACGGAGAGAAATGGTGAGAAAGAGGCGGAACTGAATAAGAAAAAGTGAAGTTATAGAGAGAAAAGTCTGACAAAAGTGCACAATGAGATAATATTTCCTATAAAATACAGAAGAAGTAGAAAGAAGTACATGATGGTTCTAAAATAGGGGTAATAAGGGAAGTAAGAAGAAGTGACAGAGATGCCAGAGAAAGATGCAAAGAAGAGACATTTGGCTGTCATCACCATCAGACGTTGTGTGTGTGTGTGTGTGTGTGTGTGTGTGTACACACGTCTGTGCTGCAACATCTCATTCCTCCCTAATAGCCGAAGGGAGCTTGGGGACAGAGATAGCAGACAGTGCTGGGTGGATGGCGGATACAGATCTCTCCGACTGAATTTATGAATGATTGGGATCAGAGGGGCACGTGGACGGATGTGTGCGCTCGGCCTCGGACCCTGCCAGCCGCGGCGCATCCTCTCTGACGACACTGCTGGTCGCAAACAGAGACACACAGAGAGAGGAGGCCAAGAGGATCCACAATCACCCTCACTGTACTCAGCTGATATGTCATGATGTTACTGTCGTAAAAAGGGAAAAAGAGGATTTTGTTCTTAGAGGTAAATTTGGGCTTCTCCCCCTCCTCTTGTTTAAATGTTTTACCTTGTGTTTTATATATTTGCACACATATTGAAGACATATTTTTGCGTTTGCATGCAAAAGAAGACAAAGTATTTTCTATTCTATTTTGAAGTAAAGACATTGACTGAGCTCTGCAGCCTAACAAAGCAGGGCTTGTTGTTACAAATCATCGTATCTGCCAAAAACACATCAGGTGTTTTATGAACATTTTAGATGAATACTGATTTCGCATTTAAAATAACATGTGTAATCTGATCTGAGAAAACAGCTCATTAATACTAAAATACTCATAAAATCACATATAACACTTATTTCTCAGCGATAACACTTTGTCTGGAAAATATTTCCCAACATGTGCTTCCAAGAATATGACCCTACAAACATGTCAAGTACATTGGCAACGACTTTTCAGGGAGAAAAAAAGCATTTTAAATTGCCGTCAGATGTTAAATGTTGCAGATTATTCAAACCATTTTTCCTCTCTCATATTGTTTTATGTCAGAATGATTTAAAAGAAATACTCTGAATGCTGCTTTTTCCCCCCTGCAAAGACTAAGGCTCTAATTTGGTATCTAAAAGAAAGACAATGTGTGATCAAAGAGCAGAAAAAAAGAAGAACATTTCCATGCAGCATGAATATCTCCAACAATCTCCTTTGAAGCTGGAAACAATTTAGACGGTCTTGGTTGAGTAAAATAATCATGTAACAAAGCCTTGATTAAGCCACTTAGGGACGGTTTGAGAGCAAAACACTTCGATATGGTTAGCTTAATTTGGTTCCATGGACATTAAGCAGCTAATCTTTTTTAATGCACTGATTCCACTTCATTAATGCTTCCTCTGATATTCTAAATGAATACAATGCTAAGTTGGCATGGCAGAGCTGCGTAACACCGAACCAGCTGATGATGACACAGACCTAGACTCCATCACGTATTTCGCAGGCCCTCACCCTCCCCTCACCTCCCAAATGAGGGAAAAGAAGTAAAAGGAGCTTGTTTGCATCTTATCTGCAGGAAATAGCATTAGCCAAAATTGTACTCTTGGGTTGGGGGCATGAAAGGGATGGCATAGCTGCGGCCATCATTAGCCCTGTCCCCCGACGTGCGGCCCTGCCTCTGATCCAGAGCCAGGGCCGGGCAGGAAGGCAGAAGGTGGGCAGGAGAGGATCGGCAGCCCTGGGTGGGCTCCGCCACTTGGGCCTCGCTAATGGGCTGGCAGCCATCAGCCTGGTATGTCGGTATGCAGGCCGCCACTGCTCGTGCCGACGTCAGGGGATTTTAAAATCGGCCGGAGCAGACGGCTGAGAAACAAGAGTGACCACCCAGCCCAGCTCCCCACCCTCGCTGCCTCCATCAGTGAGCATCCACCTCTCATCTCCACATCTCCCGGCGAAGTGAAGCCAGCAGAGCAGAAACTGCACTGAGTTAGTTCTGCTTGGTCTGCCCTAATCTCAGTGCTTTTTGTGTTCCATGTTTCCATGTTTCCTCCTTCTCAGAGGGAGCAAAACAGTCTTTCTCAGCTCACTCACATCCCACAATGCCCTGCACTGCTACCAATGAGAACTCAGACTTTTCCCAGCAGTTTCCACCACGGCAGCTATTTTTTCCCATGCTCTCCTCCCAGAGAACCTATTTGGGGCACTGAGGCTATCAAACCAGCTGAGGATGAAAAAATAACACTTTGAGAAGTCCAGAAAAGAAAATCCATTCACTTCTTAATTTAACAACACTATTGTTTCTAAAAGCAACCCTGTCTTTGTGTCACTCTTTAAAAA
Source organism: Labrus mixtus (assembly GCF_963584025.1). NCBI lineage: Eukaryota > Metazoa > Chordata > Actinopteri > Labriformes > Labridae > Labrus > Labrus mixtus. The sequence goes on from NC_083615.1 coordinate 27,867,261, forward strand.
AAACAACTTGTTTTTTTAATCAACTTTCTCCCTACTCAACTCTCTTTAAAGCATGACATGTTTCCTGTGCTTTCAGAAACAATGAGCTAATCGAAAAGCACAGCTCCTGTATTTACAGCTCCTTTTGTGACCAGTGTGTTGGGGTGAATAGTGCGTCTGACCCCGAGGTGATCATAATACCTGCCTTAGAGGATAACGGCCGTGTCAATGAGAGGCGTATCACCTTTGCTCCGGGTATTTTACGACACAAGGCTCCAACGGTAACACAGCTCTGGGGCAGTGCACAGCATCACAGGACAAACACAGAGCTGAAGAGGAAACTGTCAAATACACCGTGTCAAGTGTCTACTGATGGGACACTCAAGTGTCTCCCATTGTACGGTGAAAGGGTTTTGATGTACAGTGAAGCACCGAGAGCCGAACAAAAACAGGAAGGCGAGGAAATGTATATTCCTATAAGAGCTCTTTGATACTATAACAAGAGGTTCTCACAAGCATACCGAAGGCTGTGACAGCACGAGGAGCTCAGCGGGCTTATCAGAGGACGACTATTAATACCAGTGAGACGCTGTCCGCCTGTCCCCTGAGGGAGGGAAATGGAGGAAGTCATCGATTCTTCCCACCATAATCTCTGGGAAGGACAGACCTTGCCTTTTCCCTTTTGGGTGACGAGGGTTATTATTCTAAATTTTTTGAAAGGGCCCACACAAGAGCTATTTCTGTGACTGTGTGATGGCGAGTTTTTAGAGAGTCACAGTCTGACCAATGAAGCCCCAACAAAAAGTCACTAGCATGGAGCAGCCTTCCCAACCCTGAGGCCTGTACTACAAAAGAGGTCATCATACCCACATTATCATGAGTTATCTAGCTTCACTTATCCTGAGATCTGACTGAATGGTCACACAAAGCTGATTATCAACCTAACCCAACCCAGTTCTAAGAGCACGTTCACAAAAAACGGATGGAGTAAGCAGCACATGACTAATATAAAACATCATGCAAAATGCAGTAATAAGGAGTGTAGTGAAGGCAAACACTTAGGGCGCACTCACACTAGGCCCAGTTGTCCTGTACCTACTTAAGCACGATTGCCCCCACTCCCCATTACCCCGCTGGCCTGCACTCACACTGCTCCAGGACTAACCGGGCCTGAGCATGGTTACCTCTTGTACATCTTGTAAAGTTTAGAAGACAGGCAGACTCGAATATACAGTATATTTAAAAAAGAAGGGCAGTGTGGTTGAGTCTGCGTCTGCACATTGGAGAACAACACAGAGAACATGATAGCTACTTTACTGACTTTGTGGCTTATTTTGAATAATTTTAGTCAGATACAGTCAGAACACTGTGGGATTTCTCCACAATAAAGGCTATCCACATTTTGTACTTTTGCTTGTGCTAGTGCATGAAAGCCAAACTACACCTCTTCCAAGCGTGCCTGGGCCAAGGAAGTGTACCGTGCTTGAGCATGGATCGCAGCATTCACACTAGTCAAACCAGCTGGACTTTAGGGGTGAACCGAGGTACAGTAAGGATAGCCTTGTGTACACTAATGCAGCAGTGAATGATACTGTTTGTGCACATGGGTCATGAGTCAAAACAACTATAAGTGATCTACCTACTTCAACAGTTTTACAGGTTTATTACACAATAATGTTAGATTCTATGCATCTTTACTAGTTTAGACCAATGATGAAATTGTTTACCAGCCTTATAGAAAAAAAAAAAAAGAGACGGAGGAACAGGAAGAGAACAGACAGACTTGAATAAGGACTGAGAGATTTGGATAACAGAGGCGCTGTCAGAGGAGTTCTGATGGCTGAGACCGGAGGACAAACTGCACAGTGGTTGTGACAGGATGAGAGGAAGACAGGCAGAATCTGTGTGTGTGTGTGTGTGTGTGTGTGTGTATATGGGTGTGTGTGTGGGTGTGTGTGTGTGTATATGTGTGGGTGGATGGATATGTGTGTAACTGTGTGTGCATCAAGTATCAATGGATGTGTGCTGAGTGTAGTAACACTCTTCCTCTGGCAGGCCTTACCTTTGGTCCCCCTGTGTGTGTGTGTGTGTGTGTGTGTGTGTGTGTGTGTGTGTGTGTGTGTGTGTGAGTAGATCTGGAGCAGTTAGAACAGCAGTAAAGCAGATGTTTCCTCTGTTATTCTCCAGAACATGAACGTGATGAAAAACAAAGGGCCTTACTCAGAAGACAGGATTTCACTGATCACACCTACAGCCAGAGTCAAAACTGTGACGACATATCTATCAGAGTCCAAATAATTGTTAAAGAGGATTGATATTTTACTACTGTGTTGTAGAAATGATCCAATGTAATTTTCTGCCATAGCAAGAATTTACAACAAGGCTGTCACATCTGTAATATCAGAGCAATAAAACAAAACAGAAGCTGTACATACTCAATCTGTACGGTATGATTGCTAACATCGCTATATGACCTGCTTCACTCTCTAAAGAAATCCTGACCCAGGTGCTTATTTAGCAGCTTTAACAAAAAACTGAAATAATTCTAATTTTTTCTAAGAATTTCTAATCAAAAACTTCTCATTACATTTATTATCAGCCACATTCACCCGACAAGACACACACGTAAACGTGTATGCTTCAATGGTAAATTTGTTGTTGATTGAAATATCTGTAAATAAAATGTTTTTTTTTTTATTTGTTAGGTGAATGTGGCTTATAATAAATGTCATGTGATATTTTTGAAGAGGTATTAGATGAATAAACTTGCTAAGATTTGTGTTTTTGCAGTTGATGCATTTTTCTTCTGCCAAGGAGCTACTCAGAAACACTAGAGTGTGAGTGTGGAAAAGACATGCACCAAAGGGCCTTGCCCGAGAGTCGATCCTGCAGCCGACTAACCAGCACTGTAGCCTCTGTACACGGGGCAGCTGCTCCGACTGCTGAGCTAAACTGCACCTGAGAAACCCTCCTCAATTTGAACATGAAGCTGCTTTTATCCTCTTTACCGGTTTTAGTTATTTTTAATACATGATAATATCAGATATGTGTGTGGATACCTGATCCTGCATTTTGATACTGAATCTCTAAAAAGAAAAACTGGACCTATTGTACATAAAAAATATTGGTCTACACAGAGTTTGTGAGTGCTTATGTGTTTGAAAGGATTTGAATTTGTTACAAACAGCTCCACTGAGTTGGTCATCTGTGAGGAGCGGAGCAGCTGCACTGTGATAATCCTAACAGTGAAACGTTGTGAACACAAGTGTGCAGTGGTGCTGCTGCTGAACAGCCAGTCCCCCGAGTCAAAAATGTCGAGTCATTCTAAGAGCTACTTCTCGACCCGGTATTCCTCAGTGACACTGCAGACTGCTCGGACTGGAGTCAATTAGCAACGGGCAGGTGTACAGTGAGGTACAGTGTAGTACCAGGATTGCGCTGCTTTTGTGCCTGCTGTGCAAATGAGAAAGGAAGGCACCAGCTTATTAAAGGTAAGAGACTCCTGATACTGCACTACAGAGCAAGTACGATCTCTGTGTGCTGCTGCTCTTTGCTCATACCTTAATGAGCAAATGTGCGATCGTTTGTGGCAAAATTGGCAGATTTTTATGCAAATTAGCCTAAATGCAGACAGCATTTAATTCAATATGTAGGGTTAAAACTGTTGAGAGTTGGTGGTAGCTGCGCCACTATATTATTAGGGATGCAACACGCAAAGTTTTCAGAAATCGGGATTACTATTCAGCCTCTGTGACCTAGAAATAATTTACCTATGAATAGAGTCTGATAAATATGACTTTGACATTACTATTATTATAAGAATTAAATAAATGCTTATTCCTTTCTTTCAATGCTCTATTTCGACCACTGCTGGTCTCTGTCTCGGGTCGAGGAGCCAGCGTCGTCTACAGGGGCATGGAGGTCGTTATGATCACTGGAACTTAAGAAATAAAAGGACATGTAAAGTCTGTGAAATGTATTTATGTGGGGGGCGGCAGTATGGTGAAAAAACGGTTGGGTTACTTTGCTGTACCGATTGTTTTGCACAGCCCTAGAAGTTATATACAAATAAATTACATCTGTACTGTTTCTATCAATAGAGATTTTCATCCTCTGAAAAAGAAAGGGTCATATTATAAACCAGAATCCTCTCATTACACACACACACAAACACACACAAACACTCACCTCTGATAAACATCTCTCTGACGCCATGTGACACAATGTTGACTTTTCACTGTAATAATGCATTTATTTGAAGTTTACTAATCCAAGCAGTCACTGTGTGCACAGAATGAGAGAGGCAGAGAAAGCACCTAAAGCCAACATTTACAGGAATCCGTGCTCAGTGGTTTCCATCGCAGTGAGAGACACAGCGGTGGTATCAGATCATTTTGATAGTGAAAATAACAGTAACAAGGTCAGAGAGTGATTCTCTGCTGACCTTTACCTCCTTCAAAGTGACTTTTGTTTCCCATTATCAAAGATGTATACACCTGCTGCAGGTCTGAGCACAGATGTGTGTCAGTGGAGCACAGCAGCAGCAGCAGCAGCAGCAGCAGCTTTAAACACGGCAGACCAGAACAAAACGACAACAGTTTGAACTAACCAAACATACCACTGTGAAACAAATGTCAACATCAGCTCGACTGCAGGCAAAGCAACAATCCCAGCTACATGAAGTTTCACTTCTGAAGTAAGATCACACAATGAGACAACATTTCCACTGCTCTGTCATAAAGTGTGTGTGTGTTGTTTTTTTCAGACACAGCCATGGCAGAGAGACAGTTAGCAGGCAGAAGAGAGCTTTTCAGGCTCGAGCCAGTGAGACTGGTTTCAATCAAAACAAAACTACAGGCCCAGCAGGGCCGTGATCTATTGTTAACAGACTGGGTGGCATCTGGGGATAGCAGGGGGATTCACCAACACAATCTATACAGTCTCCTGAAGGCACTTCCTGAAAATCTACCATATTGGTCCGATAATAAGACAACACTCCCTTTTAAAGAATATTTTTTAGAATAGGACTTTGTGAAGACCAAATCTTATTTTTATTAAAGGGGACATATTATGAGAAATCCACTTTCACAGTGTTTTTGAACATATCTTTGGGTAACCTGAGTGTCTATACACCCACAAAATGTGAAATAAACCCATCCAGTTCTTTGTTTGTGGTCTGCATAAGCCTTACAACACAGAGAAAAATGCTCTGTTCCAAATTTGCTCTCGTTGTGATGTCACAGTGGGATTCTGGTATAAAAATCCCCTCCCCTCCCCTGGTATCTCCACCCATGGACTCCACCCCCAGCCTAGAGCTTTGCGGGGGGGGGGGGGGGGGGTCATTGCATTTAAAGAGACACACACACCAAAACGGAGCGTTCTGAGAGAGCTGGTTTATACAAGGTCACAAACCTCCTCTGGTGCTAGCTTTCTGTATAACAACATGCGCAAGGATACGCAAAAACACAACGTCATTCATAAAATTTGCCTTGTGCACTCTGTCTTTGTGACGCAGCGCAGACTCTCAGAACATGTGTGCTTTTCGCCACACATGATGTCACCAAATGTTACCAGGAAAACAACACTGTTCCTTTGCTGTCATTTCTCTGGCTCGCCTTAAAATTTAAAAACTCAGTCATGTGGTCATGTATGATCCTATGCTGACTGGTACTCTTATTTTGAGGAGTTTTATGTATTTCAATGGCCCATCATAGGACGGCATTGCAAATTAGCATAGGTCATAAATGCTGCAACTTGCTTCATACTTGTCCCTTTACAAATAAACATGAAATAAAAGTCCAGTCCTGAGGGTTAAATTTTTATTATCATTTTTTTTGTGTCTTTTCTGTCCTCCTATTCTGTTTTTTTTTGTATCGTCTAGCACTAGTACTGACTTAACAATTGCACAATAAAAAACAAACAAAAAAACAAACATTACATAAATGAATAAAAGTAGCGAACATTGATGTGTATGATCTTTAAGACAGATATGAACAAACATAAACTCAAGCTTTATAATGTGTTTTTCAAGGTAGAAAGACCTGTCTTAATAATACCAAATACGATATTTGATTGTTTCCTCTGTATCATTTGTATCTCTTTTAACCAGCTGTGTAAAGTTTGTGTTCTGAAGACACACAAATCCACCCAGAGGCTATTTGACATGTCTGTTCAAACACAGCATGTGAGTCATTCTTCAGGCTAGTTTGAAGACACACACCAGTTGTTGCTCACATGAATCAGCAGGAGCGGGCGTGAGCTCAGTGAAATAAAAGGCCATTGATCTTACCTGAGATCACCTCCTGAGGCGCGTCCTGAACAATCCAACTGATACCATCCTGTCCCTGAAAGACCCAATACACAGAGAAGCATGAGGACCAGAATGATTGAGGTGAATGACTTTAACAGTGACTAAAAAGTAATGTCAGAAGTTTGATACTTTGCTGATAAAAAGGATAGACTGTAAACATTAATGGACGGAGCCTGAGTGACGTCCCACATCTGTTACTGCCAAGTGGCGACCCCTGGTCCTGAAAAATTAAGCCAATGTGGAAGTGCAAAATCCTGCAATTCGTCTAGTATCCACTTGCTGACTCCAGGAACACAGGAAGTGGCAAAAAAGCAGTTTTTACAACATAAATAAACATGTTTACAGCATGGTACAAAAAACTAAATAGGTCTGATTAGTTATTGACATAACTGGCAGACACTTTGCGGGGGGGGGGGGGGGGGGGGGGTAAACATTTTTTTAAGCGGCTCCATTTTGATTTTGAAAACGATACATGTTGTCCATAGTTAGGCGCCTAGCTGACATGGTTAACAGGTGGGCGCTTTGGAAGCCCGTCAATGGCGGTCACCATGCTTGAAATCCTGTCTCACCCTAACTTTCAGTCACTCTAAGGACAGGCTGAGAGCTGGAGCTGTGGCGGGCTTCAAGTCTCTTGACAAACAAATACATTGCGCCCACCCGCCTAACTATGCATAACTTGGATGTGTGCCAATGAAGACAATAAATCATCAGACTAAAAACTTTGTTTGTACCAGGCTGTAAACATGTTCATTTCTGCAGTAAAAATGACAACTTTTGAATGGGGTGTGAACAGCATGTGACTTCCTGGTAGCCTCAAGTGGACACTCAACAAACAGCTTTTTTTCCCTACCTTCATATCGGCTTCTTTTTTCAACACTTTCAATGTGCATACACATTTGATGTACTTCTTAGTTTCGTGTCACACTGTGCATCTTTACAGTTAGTCAGAGTGATGTTTCCAGGAAGGGCCTGCACAAAAAAACTGAAAATAAACATTCAAAAAATCTGCAAAATGTCTCTTATCTCATGAAACTATATCTCACAATGTTTGTTTCCGGTAACATGAGAACAGGAGCTGGGTCCATACATTGCACTGTGGAATTTCTCCTCCACTCATGTGCATGTGAGGCCTTATCACTCGTCACAGTGACTTATATGAGCAGAGTGGATTATTCCACAAAGGAGCCAATTGACTTTATGCTAAGTCTTCTTCCTATCAGCTGTAATCTCCTGCTTTTCCCCACAGAGATCATCTATGCAGTCGAGCCTCAGGGCAATTTACCACAGCGGGTCAGAGAGCTCGCTTCCCTTCCGACAGGTAACGCCCCGCCCATCTTGCCCGGGTGTCCTGCATAGCTTCATTTCAACGTGAGACAAGGTTGAATTCACCCAGAGTGAACACGAGGAGTGGGAGAGGAGAGCAGGAGTGATTGAGGTGAGGAAGCTGTACCCTGCGAGCCACTGAAATGTGAAGCGGGGGGGCGTCAGACATAAGAATACAGGAGGGGATAGAAAGCAGGTGAATAGCAGAGAGTGTTTGAATTAGATCCCTCGATCCTCAGAAGTCAGGAAACGGGATCAGGGGAATGACGAGGAAGGCATCCAGGTCTTAAGATGCTGCATTGTCTGAGATGGCTTTTTAAACGACTTCCATTATCCAGTCTTGTCTTTGAAACCTGAGCCCCCGGCAGAGCACATCAGTTACCTGCTTCCTGATAAACAAACGGAAGAGGACTGCGCCAAGACACTGAATTCAGTGTTTAGAGGTGTTTCATCCTTACCATTTATGTATATTTAAATACTAGTGTTCAGGTTACTTTACTTTACTGTTTAAGCCTTTTTTGTAGCTCTATAAAGGCACTTTTTCTTTGCTTTAACCCTGAAATATCTTACTTTTGAATAACTTACCTACATTTGAAGCTCTATTGTGTAACTCTTATTAAATTGTAGTGTTCAATATTCTTCGAGATTTCTAAACTTCTATCTTATTCTATCTTACCTTGCAGGGTTAGAGCAACTTCCCCTCTCTGTATCTCCATCACTCTCTCTCCCTTTATCTCTACACAGTGGTGTAGGGCCAGGTAAACGCAGGTGTTCAGTGTACTTATTTTTCTGTCTCAATGTGTGCAACAGTTTCTAAATTCCCTCTGATGCACATCATTCAGTGGTGTTGATGAATTGTGTTTTCACCAAGCACGATGAAGGCTTGAGCTGCCTTATTTTGTCTCTAATTGCCTTTATCGGTTGGTTGGTTAAGAAGATCATTGTAAGCCAATCAGAGGCAGAGTTGTAGGGCGGGTCATATTTACATACTACAGTGCCTTTTGCTACTGTTGTCATCATGAGTTTCTAATGCTTACATGTTTTATTTGTGCTTAATGGTAAGTTGACTTCAGCTTGTATATTTCTTTTCTAGTCTCTTGACTACTCAAAGCGCTTTTACACCGCAGGTCACACCTACACATTCACACACTGATGGTAGAGGCTGCTATGTAAAGTGACCATCAGTATTACACACATTCATACGCCGCCGACGAAGCAGCTGGAGCAACTTGGGGTTAAGTATTTTGCCCAAGGACACATCAGGCATGTCGCTGCAGGAGCTGGGGATTTATTTCCCGACCTTCCGATTAAGAGACGACAGACCACTGAGCCACAGCCGCCCCACAACTTGTGCTGTCTCTGATAAAGATTATTATAAAGAGCATTATATACTTTGCCAATACCGACCTAGCATAAAAATAGTGCCTTCTGTCTGATTGACTGCCCTGTTGGGTAATATCACAACAAAATATGCCATCCTGTGGTAGTCAAATCAATAAATGAAGAAAGGGAATGAAGGAAAAATCTAGTGGATAACTTAAACAAAAATTAGCTTTGAATAAAAATGACCTTATGATGCTACATCAGTGCTGTTAGCCAGCAGCTCAGATAACGACTACAGCCCTTCCCCGCCTAAGTCAGAGGAAGAGTTGCCTCTCTGACTGCAGTTTACAATAAAGACATCAAACACAGTGAACACTTTTTAATAGTTAAGGTAATAACATGTCAGGGCTCAACATTATCATTTGCTTGTTACTGTGCGTCATGGGAGAAGCAGTCAGTCACACATTAAGGGAGGGTAATGTGGCAGCACATCTCAGAGAGCTCGTTTAATGCATTGCTTTGTGATGCTTTGCCCCCATAGACATAGTTCACTCAAAATGCATAATTATGGAGTTGTCCACCGTATGGTCTGTAGGACAGTTCCTCTTCTATGGCTAACGTTAATTTCAAAATGATCCTTACTCCCTGATGTCAAGCAGCAGGCGTGTGTAAATACTAAAGGCCCTTTTTAAGGTGAACTAAATATGCAAGAGTATCCTAACAGTGTTTAAATCACGGGGCGTTTATCCTTCGATGCACGGGGCCGCTTTAGAAAGAAAACATTTGAGGCATAAATTAAGAGTAAACCCACTTCGCCCGGCACCACTGGCTCCAGGCATGAGTGTGCTTACAATATACCACCATCTTTATTATCTGTACCGTGTCCTGAAATGACAGCAGCTGCTGGGACTACACTACACTGTAAAGCTTCAGTGGATTGGTGGAATCTCCCAGTGTGAATAATGCTTCACCCATTACCCCTCCAAAAGCCTCTGCCGGGCATCCTCAGCTTTCAAGCCGAAGATAAACAGCTGCATTTTATCAGGGTTTTTATCGTGTCTGTTTGTGCATGTGTGTGGATGTGTTACGCAACGCCAACAGTTCATCCAGGTGGGTGACAACAAAGAGACAAGGGTGCAGGTAGAATCCCAAGTGTATTGTGTCTCCCTAATCTCCTCATTCTGACACACACTTTGATTTGTGAGTCACTCCAAAGCCTGAGCAAACAGCCCGTCCCGTCACCACCCAGGTAAAGACTGCGAGCAACTTTCTGTCAACTCTTCGGTCTCCTCATCGTTTGTTCAGAGCGCTATCTGTTCAACCCCAGGTTAACAGGACAAAATCAGTTGATTGGCAGACATTATTGGCCCCCCCCACCCCCCAACTCTGCTTTGTGAAGCGGTTTGTTAAAAATCCGCCCACGCTGTTTGTCCCTCGCTGTAGCATGACCAGGCAGATGTTCCTTCACAGAGATCACTGACTTATAAACATATTAAAGACACACAATGCAGAGGCAGAGGTGTTTCTAATCATCAAAGATAGAGAAAGATAAAGAAGACATAATACACAACCAGAGAAGAAAAGAGAGCACGAGAGAAAGGAGAAGGAGGGGGAAGAGCTGCAGGCACTTCTCAAGACAAAGCGCTGGATTCCTGTCCTGTTATTGCAGGTTTGAATCATTTATTCTGAGAGAGAAAAGGAGAAGCATGCCTTTCTCTTTCTTCTTCACCTCACACTCAGGAAATGACGGCTGACTGATCATCAGGTTCACTGTGGGGAGCTGATAACAAAAGTTAGCTACATCTATGCTAATCAATCTTTTAACACAACCCCCTTCAAAACCGGTACACCTGGTTGTATAATGGGCAAAGTTTTTCTTCAATTGCTGTAAATAAACATGGTAGAGTGTTTCTTTAAGAGGAGGGGAAATATACAGCAGGTGTGTGACCAATTCAAGAAACCTTTCCCATTATCTTTGATGTTGAGACTTTATAATAGGAAACAAGAAAATTAATTCTTAATAAAACACTTTGGCATTGGTGGCCAGAGCCTACAGTCCTCGAAACAAGCAGCGCAGGTTCAAATCCTAATTGTGTGTCTCTCTCTTTTGCGACACTACGCATCGAGCTATAGCCTAACTCGCTCAATGATGAAATGTGGCAGATCAACATTTTTTTCAGTACAATGGCAGAGAAAGTTGAAAAGGGGACATGTTATACTCCAGCTGACCGATAGTGACAGTATACAGCTTTCACACTTGCAGAAATCTCCTGAAAAACTCAGGATATTTCCCGGAGGAGGAGCTGTATGTGTGAACACAAACAGCCAAATTTTTTCAATCGGACTTCACCCGGAGTTTCTCCTGACAGACACCGAGTATTTTTTGTGCAGCAAGTCCGAGTGGACTGATGTGAGAACGCTGCAGGATATTCTCCAGAGAATTCACCTCGAGCCAATAGGAAGAGAATGACGTTTCTATACTGTTACTGCTGAACGGTGCATAGAGTGTCTGCACTACCATCTCCGAGAACGTAATTAAATTAAATTAATTCTGTTTTCTGTTCATCAGTATGTTGTTCACCGTTCTTTTGTTCATATTGTGATTCTCTTGGAGTACATGTAACATTGATATGAAGGTGTAATTATCCACATATCATCCGGAGTGCATATGTGAAAACGGCTTATGTAAAGAGCAGTGGTTACGGCAGTAGGACGGAGCAAAACCGGGTCGCTGACTGAACGCAGCACACACGGACTGTGTGGAAAATTGCGGGTTAGAAAGATGATTTGCACAGCAGAAAGTCGAACAACATCATGTAAAATGACTTCTAAACCAACTCATTTGTCTCTTAGTCGTGTGTTATCTGTAATGTCACAATAAGAGCAGCTCCAATGTGCAGTCACTGCTTCTATGGATGACACGGCAGGAAGAGTTGGATTCATGTTTTTTGCAGGAATTGCAGGAGCACTGTATGAAAAAAAAAAACCCCTGAAGAATATAGAAGGAGGAAGTTGTCAAACAATGAAGTTAAAAAAAATTGAGTTCACGGTGATAACAGTAATAAATCAGATCTGCTGTGACCCCACACAGTGTCCTGCAGTCTTTGTACATCCCACCCCAATCCCTCACATACCCCACTTAAGACGTGAAACCTGTGCCGACAGCTCAACCTGCTAACCTCTGTGACCCGTCTCCCCCTCCCCCCTGGAGTGGGACACCACTGGAGGAGGAAGTGACACGTCCACGGAGGGGAAAGGTCGACTCAGACGATGCATTTCAAATGTGAGTCGACAAGATGGATGGTGGCGGCTGCAGCAGCGGAAGCAACATGTTTTTACTGGTCCAGGAATCTCAAATAGCTTTTTTCACCTTGTACAACAAATTTGGTTTGTTGCTCTGTCTCAGTCTGCACCTGAGGCTGACGAGGATTGTCAAGGATGGGGGCAACTTCATTGGTCTAAGACTTTTAATGATCTCGCAAATCTTCTGCCGTGGGTTTGTCTGCTGGTCTCACCTTCTGCTGTCTCAACAAAGACCATTCATGGTTGTTTCTGTTATTCTTATCCTAATTCGCCTGCCGCCCCCGGCTGTCATGATTTTGGCAACAAGAGCTAACGGAAGCAAACTAAACAATGAAGGATGCCAAGCCAAAGACGGTTACCCCGAAGAAACATGAAAGTCCTGTTCTTTCATTGCGCAGTCATTTCTTTTATGTCACGTCTTTAAAAGGAACAGTGTTGAACAAATTACACTGAAAAAATATATCAGAAAATGTACTGCATGAACAAATGTAAGAAGCTTATCGTTATGTCGACTTGTGTATAACAGCTTTGATTAGGAGGCTTTAACCTAAACAGTGGATACAGAACTCAAAACTACGGCAATGATTGGATGTTAAAATAGTTTTAAACACAAGTTACTGAAAAGTTAAAATAACAGAGTTAATTTCTGGAAAAGTAAGGTTCTTCTTCGTCCTTATCTGTAGGTTTTGTTAATAACTTTGGAATGGTTTTCATGGGGAGAATAGAGAATGGGTTTAGTCTTAAATGCACCATTCCTGAGGTGCACACAGAGCGGTGCTGTGTTGCTGTTAAATGACGTAAAAAGACTCAGGTGAAGCGGCAGCTGGAAGAGGAAATGTACTGTATGGACGCAGCCGTATCTTCTTATGTGATCCAACTACAACAAAAAAACCTGAACTCATAGACGAAGCCTGTGCTCGTCGCTCATCACAAAGCAGTTCGGTGTGATCGGCCGCCGGGGACCCGGCAGACCAGCATGTGGTTGAGCTGACCTAGCCTTATGTTATCCCTGTTGTGAGAACCAGTCCTTTCTGTTACTGTAATCTCCTAAATGCTGTGTCACACTAGTTACTTAGGAAATAAACATTAGCGTTCAATCCTCTTATTAATGTTCACATTATTTATGCTGCTGTGAAAGTGTGAGAGAACTCAAATAGCATATTTCATTTATTATTGTAGCCATTTCCAATATGCAGGTATTTTACTAACTATTTCTGTGAAGGTAACAGACTCAACAGTTGATGTGGAGCTGGCATTGATTTAAATCAAGCCTCGTCTGTTTGGATGGAGTGTCTCCTCTTTGGTCTACAGAGCCAACGAGAGCTGAGCCTGGGTCTCGGGTGTTTGCAGCGCCAGGCTCTCTGATCTGAACAGTTTAGTAGAAGTGTGTTGTTAAGCTCAGTACTTCTTGAGATCAGAATGACTTTACTTGGAGATGGACGTTTTCTCTCTTGCACTTACTGTACACTACAACTCATCACTATGCACAATCAAACCTCTGCAGATGATCCAAAGTGCGGCTGGTCTTCAACCTACCAAAAATGACACGTTGTTCATCTCCCACTGGCTACAAATTACTGCTTGCATCAAATTCAAAACCCTGCTGCTCGACAACGGCTCCACCCTACCTAGACTTCCTCACCCATGTCTGCACTCTCTCCCGCCCACTACGCTCTGCCAATCATGCGTCTGATCCAACCTTCACAACACAGCCCTTAATCTCTAGCTAGACTCTTCTCCTCCTTCGCACCCCGTTGGTGGAATGAATTACCAAACTCCATTCGATCGGCTGAGTCATTTTGCACCTTTAAGATAAAAAGATGAAGACTCAGCTCTTCTACGCACTAAATGATATTGATGACGATGAACAACAACATTTTGGATGCTGATTAGATCTCTCATTAGGTGCTGCCCATGTTGTTGATGATGATATGTCAACTTTATTGTCGGCTTAAGTCATTGTAAAAGCGTTATTGAATTTGAAAAGTAACTTGATAAATTACTAGTTACTGCAAACACTAGTGGAGTTACAGTAATGTGTGACTAAGTAATGCCTAAATACTAAGAAAAACATTACTCACAACAGAACTGGTTTTAAATAATGACAACATTTTAATTTTATTCATGAGCTCATACATGTATATGTATTATTCAGGCATGTAGGGGTCTACACTGCCTGAACATTTATGTAGATGAAAACTAAGAACTAAGATTCTGATCTGAATCTTTTGCTTTGCAGTCTGTGTACATTAGTCACACTGCTGAGCAGTCGATAATATCATTTTCCTGAGATCAAATCACTCTCACGCAAGATGCAAGAAGACAACATAAGATATGAGAAGATTTTCAGTAAGCCTGGTTTGTCACATGAAGGACAGGCCAAAAAGATGCTACAGATTTTAAACGATTTGTCGATGCATTTTCCTGCTGGTAAAACATGTTAAAATGATGCAAAACAGCTCTTTACTATCATCTAAAAGTGGCTGCTCCTGACCAGATGCACTGCTTTAGTGTAAACTTCTGTGTCCATTAACACTGAGGTGTAGCTGAGGCGAAGCCAGAGCGGAAATGAATATCAGCCAGATGCTGTAAATATGTATCGTTACAATGCTGCTGCATTGAGGGGAAAAATGTACCAATGGCATATTAAGATTAAATAGAAGGACACACAGTCATTCTTATTCTGTTGTCTGTTTTTGTCCAGGAAATGTTTAAGTTGCTCTTCATCTGACCTCTGTGAGAACTGCTTCTTTTTTAAACGCTGAATTATTGCATGAAATGCGACGAAGTGGATGTTAAGTTGATAAAATGTACAAAACGCTCAAGATTGATCTTTTTCAATCACAGGTAATTTTCAGTGTCAAAATATTAAACATCCTGCCTCATATCTCTCTCTCTCTCTCTCTCTCTCAAACTGAATATCCAGAAGCTGAGTCTGGGGGCCACATTCTTGGCCTCTCTACACTCTACTGCCAACGCAGCACGTGGCTTTGTGCAGGCTTCACCGATGGCTCCTTTTAGGACTTCTTAATGGGTCACACGCACAAAACACTCTGAGTTACCGGGCAGTGAACCTCCACTGACGCGACCAGAGGAGTCACCAGGGTTCAGGTGAAGGAGAGGGAGAAAGACCCGGGTTAGGGGGGGTACATGCAGGTCTACTGAACACGCTCACATTTATCACTTTATGTGTGTGTGCTACCTGTCCCAAACCTTCAGTCTGACCCTTTAGTCACATCGGAAATGACCCGAAAATTACATTGTTTGGTCTACTTGCAATATAACTATATGAGCACATGCATACACACACAGGCGAACACAATCTACATGCATAAATGTATACACTCAAAGAAACAAACACATACAGACACACAAGTACAGACACATATGCATATGGGCACACATATACACATGTATCCACACACAGGCACGCACACACATGGATATGTCCAACAGTGGTGAACAGCTGCATGGGTCGCTCTGGAGCGAGACCAGCCACCTCTTGGCCACAAAGGGCTGCTTGTGCCCCCGGCTCGCTAGGAACATAAAACACAAGAGATAAGACCAGACACTGTTTGCCAGGAGCAGCGGACCTCCCCAAACAGGAACTGCAAGTGCAAGTGTTTGACACGCACAAAGACACACACAAAGACACACACAAGAAAAAACATGCACACAAAAGGATGCAGAAGAGCACTCACATGAATTCAAATCACACACATACAGCTCATGTTGAAATGTGTATCAACCTCTATTTATCTATTTGTATAGCGCCAAATCAAAACAAAAGTCATCTCAGGACCCTTTCTCAAAAGCTGCAGGTTCAAAGTGTACTTTTTAAATATTGTTAACAGAGAACCAAACACTTGGCAACATTTGACATCAGTGGCTGGAAAACCTTCCTTTTAACCGGCAAGAAGCCTTGAGCAGAACATGGAGTCATGGAGAACAGCCATCTGCCGCAACTGGTTTGACAATGAAAATGAGATAGAAGTAGAAAAAGAAAGAGAGAGACAGATAAAGAGAAACAAACAGAGCAACAACAACAAATACTAAAACAGATTTATGGATACAATGCACTGGTAGGACTGATAATATTCACTATAACAGTTTGAGGAAGCTGCAACCTCCAGTGTTGAAAAATGAAGTCAATGTGGAAGTGCAAAACCCTGCAGATCCTCGAGTGATACCTTGAGGCTGGCTCCAGAAGACCAGGAGGTCACGTAGACATCCATTAAAACGTGCCTGAAATATACGTGTTTACAGCCTGGTTCAAAAAACGCATTTGGGCTGAAGAACCTGTCGTTATCTGCACACACTGTACAGGGGTTGAATGTGGGCTCCGTTAACAATAGACTTGGCACGTATATGGAACAGAGCAGAATGGAGTGTCGCTGCAGGCATGCTCCAGTGATGGACCGCGGTGCATGAAACACAATCACTGACTTAAGAGGGACCGATCATCTCGAGATACAGTGGTGCTGACTGAAAGCGGCGCACATGGATCCTGCAGAAATTTACGAGACCTGCCTCAGCTCCTGCTCTTTGCCTGGTAGGTTGACCGGAAGATTGGTTGAGACAGCATTTCCAATATGGTGACCGCCATCAACTGGCTTAAAAAGTCCCCATCAGTAACCAATGGGTGATGTCAGTGAGGCTGTGTGCATGTTTATTTACAGTCTATGACTACTGTAGGCGCCAAGCAGTTCCAACTTCTGAATATATAGATTTACAATTACAATAATGATAAAGTATGACTACAGTTAACAGTTGCAGTTGGAAGCATGCAGGTCCATTTCAGCAGGCTGACCACATGTAAATGGTAAATGGACTTGAGCTTGTACTGTATAGCGCTTTTAGACCTCCGACTACTCAAAGCACTTTGGTAACTGTTTTGACACTCCACAGAGTACAATCCAGTTACCATTTATAACTACAGATGAAGTAAAAATGCCAAAGCTCAACTACACAAAGTGTCAACCTCCTACATTGAGGTGCAAAAAAACTGCAGTTCCTCAAGTGTCCACTTGAGGCTGTCTGCAAAAGTCCTTGAGGTCACATACACTTTGACATTTTTTATAGCCTAGTACACATAATGATTCTGGTCTGAATAGATCATGCCTTTATCAGCACACACCGCACAGGGGTTGTTGTTTTTACATTTTTATTGTATTTTATAAAGGATAAGATTTATGCACAAGTGACTGATATGACTACAAGAGGGTGCATTGTAACTGTTTGCCGTGATGATTAAGGCCCTCCTCAGCTCCCTGTCTTTGCCTTTGTTGACCATGTTGACTGAAAGCTATAGTAAACGACGGCATTTCAAACACGGCGACCATCGTCGTTTGGCCTCAAATTGTCCCTTCAGTAACCAATAAGGACGTCCCTGAGACTATGTCCGAGTTTTATTGGGTCTATGTTTCACACACTCTTTGTTTTTTGCAGCTCTGACTTCTCTATCTGGTAGGAGCAGAAGCTTTTGGTGGCTATTTTAAGCTAATGTTAGCGATTCTTCTATAGCTTTTTTTGGGTAACTAACCTTACTACTGTAACTGACTGGATCGTTTTGCCAACTTTTCGACTTCTCTCTAGTTTACGATAAACCTACAGAACCCTTACACTATGTTTTAGCACGTGTGTCAGAACTCTGCTTGTGGTTGGAGTGGCTGCTGTTGAGTAAGTAAGCTGACTTAAAGGGTACTTTGTTAAATTCCCACGCATGTTTCTTTAAGTGTGTGCTTGAGAAGAAGAAGCAGAAGAAGAAGAAGAAGAAGAAGAAGAAGAAGAAGAAATTAGTGAGTGCTCAGTGAAAAGAGCCGGCTCCATTGTGCTTCCAATAGCAGCTAAAGTGAGCTCAAAGAAACCTGCTTAAACAATGAAGCTGTGCCCTTTTTCTATTCTATGTTGCTCTGCTTTTGCTGAGTCATGATTTGTCCAGTCACCACTCGCAGGCCCACACAACAGGGCCACACACACCATGACACAGTAGAGTCTGTGTAGCCTGGATCAAGGTCCAGTTGGAGAGGGGAGGAGGGAAAAACCCCCTAAACGTGACTGATGTCTTTGTCCTTATTGCTGCCCTTCTTCTTCCTCTCTCGCTCTCTCTCTGTCTGTCCATCCAACAACAGCAGAATGTCTCTCTCTCTCTCTGTCACCTCCCCGTGTCTGTCCATCTGTCGCTATCACCACTCCCATCTACCTCCACATATCTGTCTGTGGTCTGTCTCACAGCTCACTCTTCTCCCCTCATGTTATGCAAAGAAGACCTGTTTCTCATGAAAGTGCACAAAATAAGTTTCAATTCATATTCTCGTGGGAGTTTCATCTCAGAGCAATATAACAAAATTGACCTTTGCTGTTTTAAATATTTGTGTTCATTGAATCAACAGGGTGTGCATCTTTGTAAAGCCAGATGTGTGAGGAACCTATCGGCGGGGAGATGTGGAGGCCAGGCGCATGAATGTAGCTGCATCACCCAGCAGTTTATTTTAATAATTTCCACTTCATTCATCAGCTGTCCATACTGACCAGTGGGCCATGCAGCTGTAGCTCATTCATAACCTCCAGCGGCCACACACACAAACACACAGCCACACATACGCACACACAATAACACTCATACAGATACTAGTCCTAGACAAAATTATAAAAATCAAAACCAGAAAAGTAAAAAACAAAACACACTGCTGTTTTACATAGTTAAGAATGAGACTGAAGGGGATTTTACAGACTTGCATAATGTATACTGAAGGTGGGAAGCTTCACCATCTGTGTACGCAAATAAGCAAGAGAGGTTTCTTTGGTGTCTGAAACATCTGGGACTTGGTCCCTTCTGGGAACCTACAGAATGTTTAATTGACTGAATCATATTGCAGAGGAGCCCTGATTTAGAAAGCAGGAAGATTAGGAAATAAATATATGTATGCACAAACATTAAAGAGTACAAATAGCACAATTTTTTTTTCCTTGAAATACAATCTAAATCTTGACCACACACACTCCTGACTGGAGTTTCTCGAAGGTTTCAGGATAACTTGCCCCTTTTCTTTTCAAGACAAAGACACGATGTGAAAAGGATGCCACGGGAGACACAGTTACATTTACAAAATATTTATATCAATATAAATATTTATATCAATATACGTGGAATCAAACAAACAAAGATGATTCATTTCGGATTTAGATGTTTACATGCTCTTTAAAAGTCCAGTTTTAGTCAGATTAAGGCCCCGTGTCCACCCTAGCACTGGCTGTACGCTCGGGAGTGTTTGCATGAACGGTTTGTGCGATGAGAAGAAGAGCGCACATCTGTCCTGTTTCTATGACAACAGTCTGTTGACAACGGCCGCTGTATGACCGACACTGCTCTGTTACTTCTTACTATATGTGTTTTTATTTTAGATTGTTTAATATCCGATCAGACAAGGAGCAAAGAGGATGTTGGTAAAATACACAATCCATAGGCGGCAAACCTACAGGGACCTCAACAGCCTTTCTGAAAAGTTGAAAAATGTTCAAACTCAGCGCTCGGAGCGGCCGCGCAAAAAAGGCGGAGCGCTCAGAAAAAGGGTGCTGGGCGCTGAACTTTTTCTCCAGGTGGCCTCCTGCTGAGAGCGCTCTCTACTCATTAAAACAATTTTGAAAAAGACGCTGGTGCTTAAAAAAAAAAAACGCCAGGTGGACACAGGGCCTGGCACAATAATTTAACTTTTCTAACTGGATGTAATCGTACTGAGAGACGTCCATACATACAGTTGTTTTCACAAAAGGAGGAATATAATGTGCCGTGAGTGACACTGAGAGTGTCAGATTTATGAATGGACCAGAGGCTCTACTTTCAAATAAGACTCATTCATGATCATGAAAGGAGGTTTGGACAAGGCCAATTTAAAAAGGGGAAGTCAAGAACACCCAATGACCACAGTCAATTACAGTTACAGCAACAGGAAGTGTTCTACAGTAAGTTAAAGTTTACTTCAGACAGCAGCATTATCACCGCTCTAACCTCTAATGCCTTCCTTACACTACAACAGTGGTTCCCAAAGTGGGGGTCGGACCCCCTGGTGGGTCGCGACACACTAAAGACGGGGGTCAGAGATGCCTTCCAAAATAAAATAAAAAGCAAATTGAAATAATTATTTAAAGTTTAATTTATTACAAATTATTGTGAAATCATATACAAAAAAAGTGTTTTCAACTGAAAATAAAACCGTAGTACCTCAGTGACAATGTGTAAAAGATCCTTATGATGTAAATTTGCACATGACTGCATCAATGTAGGCGCCTGTTGCTCTTTATGAATCAAAATTCACACAGAGACACTGAAATAAAGTCATTATTTCGTTCTTTTGTTTAGTTCTGATGCCAGTGTTTGGATAGGCCTATTAGTGAGTGCGGAGTGGCTGTGTGCAATGTTAAATGCTTTAACTACTTCCAGGGACGGTGGGGGTCCCCAGTCTCTGGGACCCTTACTTTGGTTGTCGTGGACTGAAAAACTTGGGAACCCCTGCAATAGAAGATATTACAGTTTGTTTTCTATTTGTTAAAAGATGTGAAAGGGGCTTTTTTTTTTTTTTAGAGTTAATTAAAATATTTCTCCCAATCTATAAATAAGATAATTACCTCAAATCAAAAGTACAGTGGGACATATTCTATGGTGTACAAAGTCAAAAGAACACCAAAACAAAGAAAAACTCTTCCTGCACCTACCCTTGTTTTTAATCTTGTTGCAGCAGACCTTCAGTTGAAACTTACTCTGTTAAAGTTCAGACTAACAGCGGTCTCCCTGCTCTCAAACTAAATCTATTCTGGTGTGAAAGTAAAGCAACAACTCCTCATTTCACTGAAATATGAGGTGTTATTATGAATATAAAGGCATACACAGCAGATTAATTAAATCCACCTGAAGATGCTGAACTGTTATGAAAGTGGTCATTAAAGTAAACTGTGCAAGCAACAATTATCTGTATGAAAATCTTTTGATAAGGAAATAAAAGGAAGGGATTTCCCCTTATCAACTGGAAAATGAAAAAGAGATGATCAATGTGAGTCAGCCAGTGAGTGATCTGTCAGTCTGTGTGACGCCTGCTTACAGCTGCTAACGCTAACGTAAACCTAAAGGACATTCTGTAACGTATGCATTATTGATCCGGACAGATTGAACTGAACGACATGTGTGAAGTTATCAAGTTAATTGTTAAGTCAGCTGTTCTCCACACTTACCAAGCAAAAACTACACATACCACTTCTTCTCCTTAAATCTACTTGTGTTTTTGAGTGGATGATGCTTTTTGAACACTGGTGTAGCAATGACGTTTGCTCAACGCTGGCCCCGCCCACAGTTGTGTATACCCGTTGAGAAAGGGATTTTTTTTGGCATAGGGTCTATGGAGTATGTCATCACAAGGTCACGGACCCATTATGATGAGGTATGATATCTTTAATCAAGTTTGCATGCTTCAGCTTTAATGATCGACCGGGACGAAATCACTGGATGACATAAACTTTTTCCGACAGTGATGAACTCGCAGCAACATTCTCCGAGTGTTTCACTGATTCCAGCTAATTCCTGCATCACCTCTCTCTTGCCTCGAGACATTCCACCACCGCTTTCTATTTTGGAGCGAGGTATTTGCCTGTTTTTCTCTTCATTTAGCCACTTGAAAAAGGTCCTGTGATTGAGCTCCTTGTGAAGAACTCTCCTTCACTCCCAGAGGGATCTGACTAAACTTTAACTGTTGTCGGGCAAAATAAGCTCACATGACAGGAGGAGGGGGGTTCCCATGTGATTGGTTGATAATTGCCATGTTTGGAATGATGGAAAGATTCTTTGAAATGTGTGTCGCCACTGTTCGTGGGCAATTTACTGTACATGAAAGGGGAGAGGCGGCATCACTGATTAACAGGAGCCAATATGTTAAAAGACTAACTCACTAGCTTTAGTTAACCCTGAGCTAGAAACAACACATCAACCGACGTCTCCAGGTAGGTCACACACTCTTCTCAAACAGCTCCCCTGAGAAAAGATAATAATTGTGCAAGCAAAGCAAAAGTATGCAGAAGTGAACACCCTTAACTCAGATAAGATTAAAACAAATTCCATTTCATTGCTTTCAATTTAGTCACAGTTTGTCTTGTGTTAGCGGCTAATGCTGTGACTCATAATCAGCAGGGTGGGCCAGCAGTGAAAACGCTGTGCAGCTAACTGCCTTTAGAGAAGTGTCAAATGTAGGTGAGCTTACATAATGGTACATCTGGTAGCCTGCAAACAGGATGTTTCTTGGCGTTCCTGAGAAGAAGATGTGAAATAAAAAGGTGAAGTGTGAGGCGTGGTGAGCGGCGAGCTGCAGGTCTCGAACAGCTGAGAGCTCTTGATTTGACTCAGCATGTTGGTACACTCCTGCTGCATCATGTGCACATACAATAGCTGTTATAAGACCGTGGAACACAGTTCTGACTAGACACAAAGTGCTTCCACTGATGTCTCACTGGGATGTGAGGTTTGCACGAGTCCTTTAATGAGAAATGATTACATCTTGAAAACGTGTGTAAAAATCTTGTTTTGGACGTACATTAGATCCGTTGTAGCTTCTCGATGTTGCCAAAACTATCAACATATACAATCATAAAAAGGGATGCAAGCAAAGAACCAAATAAAATACAAATCCAGAAAATGAATTAGCATGTTAAGCCTTAATAAAATAGACTTTCAGAGTGAAGTTTAGGAAGTTTCATCAATTCACACTTATGTCCATGCTGCTTCTTACCCCTAACTTAATCAGACCGCCGATTGAAGGCGTGATATATATTCACACCTCTGATGTTTCATCTTCACTATGAAAATCACAGAGGCGTAATGGGGGGGACGAAGTGATCCCACCTCTGTGCTGGCACCATACAGAGAGAGTATTAGGCGTTACAGGGGCGAGACGGGAACAGTGGAGCCAGCGGTGGAGAGCAGAGCTGTGTATGTGTGTGTCTGACTGTGTGTGGGTGTGTGGTAAATGGTAAAGGGACTTGAGCTCGTAGAGCGCTTTTCTAGTCTTCTGACGACTTAAAGTGCTTTTACACCGCAGGTCACACCTACACATTCACACACTGATGGTAGAGCTGCTATAAAGTGACCATTAGAAGTCTCATTAACGCCGGCCGCGGCTGAAGCAGCGGGTGCAGCTTGGGGTTAAGTGTCTTACCCAAGGACACATCGTACATGTGGCTGCAGGAGCAGGGGAACAAACCCCCAACCTTCCACTTATCCCCAGCCGCCACTGAGCGTGTGTGTTTGTGTGTTGAGCTCGTGTATTTGCATGCTGTGCTCTCTCTCTCATTTTCGCAATGTAGGAACGCAATGTGAATTCACAAATGTGGACGCCATTGCAGAATCAATATGAATGTCTGAAGGCAAAATGATAGCAGATTTTTGTTACCGCCCTGTTATCGAATCACACAATGAAAAGGACTTATAATTAACTGGTCTTAAAAATCATGATGCATATTTTTTTTCAGTCAAATTAAATGCTCTCTAAGGTCGGTCCTCAACAGGAGAATTAGTCAAATTAAAACAAGTTTGTTGCAGGTCGATCATTCCAGGAATAAGTATACATAAGAAGTACTGTTGCTCAAGTTAAAATGATGATCTAGGTTGTTTGTTAGCTATGTTTGCATGCAGATATCTGTCTGTAGAGATTAAACGTCGTCAGATAAGCGCAGATGGGAGCCAGGAACTCAATACAGCGGATTGTATTCCACATTTTCTCTCCAGAATACAGACGGTTTTTCCTGCTGCGTCATGATGTTTCTAAACAACACCGACTACAAACAGAAACAAGAACACCTCTCAAACTCAAAACCAGATTACTGCCTGCAGTTTTTATGAAGAACCTGAAAACAAAGATTATGCAAACCTTTAATCAATCAATGCTCTAAACTAAAACAGTCCTATATTTACTCCTACCTTCACAGCGGTGATATTAAGTCTTTATTGAAACTCTTCTATCGTGATGATTCATCTGTAGTGTTATTTGTTATGTGTGATGTTAGCTGTGATGTTTTAATTCTCTCCACACTATTTCTACCAATGAGTAAAGGCTTATTACGAGAAACATTTACATTATGTTTTAACAAATAAACTCAACTGAAACTGATGTAACTTAGTGTTAGTATGTAAATTGGCTGTATATCTGTGTTATTCCTGCAGCTCTCAGCAGCAGCAGCATGATCTGAACTATCACTTTCCTCTGTGCCTTCAGGCAGCTGCAGGCAGCCGCTGTGACTAGCGCCCTCTATGAGCGTCAGGCACTAAATGTTTCTGCAGAATAGAAACCAGCAGCAGAGCAGGGCAGGCAGCTGGACAGGGACAAGTGCAGCATGGTGACCGGAGCAGCCCCCAGGAAACAGCTGCTCTGCTATCAGTCACACACACACACGCACACGCACACGCACACGCACACGCACACACACACACGCACACACGCACACACACACACACACACGCACACACGCACACACACGCACGCACACGCACACGCACACACGAACACACACACACAATCAAACACGTGCACACACACACACACACACACACACACACACACACACACACACACACACACACACACACACTCACACACTCACACACTCACACACAGTTCAGTTTCTGCAGTAAGTTTGATAAAGTATGTGCAAAGTTCATGCCTGAATGTGATCTGAATTAAAGTTTACGTTACATTCAGCCCACACTCATGTTGTTTTGCAGGGTGTGTGTGTGTGTGTGTGTGTGTGTGTGTGTGTGTGTGTGTGTGCCAACTATGAAGAAGTTAACCACAGATCAACCAGCTAACGAAACAACAGCACAGAGCAGAAACCAGGATGTTTAGAGACCACTGGTCGAGGAGGTTTAGACCGAGTCAAGGTGTTGAGGTGTGAACGTTACCAAATTCAAAACAGGAAAAACTAAAGGAAACCTGAGCTTAGATAATACTGAGAAATTCTTCTTAAACGGGCTGAGATAGTCTGAATTAAAAGCAAAAGACTGATTTTAAAAATATCATGCCACAGCCCTCTATGTGAACATAAAGCCTCACAGTCTGTCCAATCATGTGAAGAGAACCTCAGTCTTTTTTTCTTTCTTTTTTTTTTACTCCCAAAGCAGTAAACATCTTTACAATTAAATAAGTAGAACATGTCATGAACTGTAGCCTTGGTTTCTTTCTTTCTTGTTCTCTGACAGTAAGTCACAGCACATACTTCCATGTCCTGGTTACTGTCAGGTCACACCTCGTGTTTTCACTTTCTAGGCATTTAAGAGCAAAAACCCGACTCTCCCAAAACCTCTATGGTTAAACTAAAGGGACAACATCTTCTGTTTACATAGCTCAAATAAAAGCTCCAATTCTGTATAGTCTCAGTTGTATTTAAAGAAACCCCCACAGAGGGTCTTAGCTGCTGCTACCACATAACATGCTGGTGACTAATGCATAACAAAGTAGGTGGGGGAAATGTAATACATGATTTATTCGGTATGAAATTACTCAAAATGAAACCTGATTTTCATTCATTTGACATTATTAATGCATGATAGACTAGAAAATATGTGAAGGGGATTTATGAGAGGATTGCATGAGAGAAACCAAACAGAAGAAGAAGTCAACAGATCAAACCCAGTCAGGGTGTGGCCCCTCATAGTTTTTAACCATGTCTGAGATGTTAGAAAGTCAATGTCAATGTTCAAAGACCCACAAGCAACACGTGCTGTGAAGACGCTGGGCGTGTGTCATCTCAGGCTTCAGTCATGCATGTGTGTAGAAAATAAATCCCAATTAGCTCGTCTTGAGTGTGACACCGGAGCACAACATTTAGTCCCAGAGTTGGTACTCGCCGTGGTGGCCCTAATCTTATCAGTTTGGGCGGAGAGAGCAGGCGGCTGGTGTTATTTCCGCTGGCACTCATTCACATCACATCACTTTTTGCAGGGGTATGACCACTTCACGTGGACCGTGGCAGAGAAAGGTCGCTTATCAGTGTGAATAAAGTGCTTTGAACAAGAAACGTGACTAATACAAAATATATAAATAAATGTGTGTGTGTGTGTGTACGTCTGTAAACAAGCACTGGTTGGCAACAGTTTCTGGAAGTGAAAAGATAAAGTGGTTAAGATATAAGTCATCAATGCTTCCTTCATTTGAGAGGGAATAACCTGTGAGTCACAAATGTTTGAGTGAAGAATCTGCAGGTCATATCTACAATAAAAACTGTTGTGATAAACTTTTTTTGTGTATTTTTTCTATGCATGCTGTATGCTTACTTGTTACTTTTCAAGATCATATAAAATAAATAAAGATGTGGTCGACACGAGAACACAAACATGTCCACACCACACACAGAAAAAAAAGTCTTATGATTGATATTCATTTTCTTTGATTTAATAGCTCCCATTCCCTCGTCTTTGTTTGTATTATGTATTATATACTTGTATTTGTATAACTATTCAAACCTTATCATCGCTTTTCTGTAAACTGTTTTTCAGTATTTCTTTTCTCTTTTTGTTTTTTTCATTGTTTGTCTTTAATGTTGCTCGTTTGTAAAATCTAATCTTTAGGGGTGGGAATCACCAGAGGCCCCACTATAAGATATTATCACGATTTTCAACATTTTGCAGTATGCTGAGAATTGCAATACAATATATTTAGATTTCACATTTTTAACTGCATATTATGTCCACAAAATTAAACCAAATGAAGAACTGTTTTGTCAAATAAGAAAACATTCTCAGTCTGTTCATCTCACGTCAGTCTTTTTATTTCTACCCAACGGGAGTCGAGCCCCAAACGTGTGGATATGTACTCGTTCAAAATTAATTGTTCAACCCCTTCAGCAATTATAAATTTAAAAAGCACATTTGCTATTAATATAATAAAAATATTAATACTTGGCAGCGATGAGACAATAAAATGTCGCCACGCAAAATATCGCTATACTATGCTGTATTGATTTTTCCCTCCACCTCAAGTAATTGTCTTGGTTAACATTATGCTGTGAGAAACTTTCAAAAGCCATTTTCATATTTCTTTTGATTTGATATTTTAATGTTTTATTTCTGCTCAGTATCAACTCCTATAATGCTCTTTATGTTATAAATGCTTTGATTTTAAGTCTTTAAAAGCACTTTAAATCGCTTTATGTATGAACAGTGTAAATTAACGTCCCTTACCCCCCTTGCTACAGATTTTTGTTTTGTACACCTGACTCGCTTTATAGCAATGTTTTCAGGATTCACAACTGCAGTGTGTAACATTTATGCACTCTGTGATCAAAAATGCTAAAATGAAGTTAGGTGTTTGCATGACCATAAAAAAGTAATTCTTTAAAGAGGCAGTACAGTGAGTCGTAAGTTAACTCGTCTTTTACGACTAACACGCCTGTTCCTGGAGTTTCTTTACTCGAGAGCTCAGGGAATGTGGGGTTCCCCTCGGAGCCACAGTTAATATCAGGAGGGCAGGTGGGGAGAAGGGTGAAGCACAGTGGGGTGCCATATCGTATGTCTTTAATGTCTGTCCGTCTGACATTCCTGCTTCCCAAAGCCCGGTGTTCTCATCCATCTTCATGCACACACTGTCTGCCACCTACCTGCAACAGGCACAATACCACATGTCTTTACCCTCCTGTTTTTAATCCATGCACACACGCACACACAGACACGCACACACAGACACACACAGACACACAGACACACACACACACACACACACACACACACACACACACACACACACACACACACACACACACACACACACTCTCATTCATCCCCTCTGGATTCCAGGTGGGAAGGTATGGCATTGAAAAATAATACTAATGGCCAAAGTGCAGTGTCTCAACAGCAGGTCAGGCCGGATATTGAACTGCTGAGTTTGAATACATGATGGGCAGACTGGGATGTTCACCGTTATCCCAGTCTGCAGCCCCTCCAACCTCCCTCCACTTTCACACATATACTCCCCGCAAGGACTAAACACAAATTCATTCAAAATCATCACATCCACTACAGTAAATTCTCCAATAATCCAGGTTAGAAACAGTTTCCTTCATCCTCCCTCCCTCCCTCCCTCCCTTCCTCTCCTAAGCCTCTGTTCACCCCCGTATGGCCTCTTATGACGGCCCACACCTCACTCCTGGGCTTCCTGGCTACTGATTGCAGCGTCTGACTCACAAAAGGCAAAACACAAGCTGCTGGTGTCTGTACCAGGTACCATCTGGGTCTGGTTACCAGGCAGTGGAGGCAGCAGAGGAGGAGGAGGAGGAGGAGGAGGGGGGAGAGGGTGATGCCAGAGCAGCATGTGTTCCCATCCAAAAATGGACTAAGGGAGGCAACAGAATATTTTGAAGAAAAAAAATGCATAAATTAATAACATTTTTAGCATAAGCAATGTGAAAAGTTTGGGTTTCATGGTTTATTCTGAAATAATAGAAATGATTTGACATTTAGTGGCATCATTGCATTAAAATAAATGAACCTGTTCAAAACCATCTAGATAAACAGATCCTGAAGCTATAGGGATCTTCATCAGATATGAGCTTGTATCCTTATGCCTGGCGAAGGTCGGTTAGACCCAAACGCTGTATGATCAAATTAGCATAAAGCGAGACCGTGTGTGGGAGCCTTTCTCATTGTCTTCAAGTTTTACCCTCCACAGACGCACCTGTCACACATTCAGGTGTGCAGAGAAAGATCAAAAAGATAATAAAATGCTAGTTTTTCCAATATCATTCAACCATGTGACCCTATAGTTCACAAACATATTCTTACATGTTTTAACTATCAATATCCAGCACTCATTTCCAAAACGCACAAACACACTCTGGCACCAGCGTTGCCATAACTCTTCCATTTCATGCGTGCAACTTCTGTAACAATTTACCATTGATTCAATTACGTTAAAATTCAGCTTATCCAATTAACACATGCATGCTGAGAATGGCATTATGATAAACACAATTTTCATCGTCAGCGGCCGAACATACTTATTGTAAACCTATCTGGTATTTAAGACAGAATAGAAACCTGTTTCATTGATTTTCTTCAATCCAATTAAATAAACCAAATCAATATAAAAGCACTTAATTACTAGGACTTTCATTAAGTGATTGTTGTTTTAAGCATAGAAAAAAAGTGTCAGTATGAGTGTTTGTGAAACAGTCATCCAGATTAACTCACAGAGAGCTACAGTATGTCAGCACACTGTCCCCTGTCCTGTCTGTGTGTGTGTGTGTGTGTGTGTGTGTGTGTGTGTGTGTGTTTGTGTGTGTGTGTTGCACCATTTCTATCTCTCAGTCATGCTCCGCGGTGACATTGCTGTTTGAAGGATGTCCTGACCAGAACCGATAACACGTTCCTCATCACTGAGGTAATTTCCTTTACCCACAATGCAGCTAGGCCAGCTGGTGAACTAGGTTGTGGGTTAACTTTGGGGCCAGCCTGCAAGCCCTCCCTCCCTGCTGTTATCATATACAGTATAAAATATGTATTTTTCACACCTTTACACGTCTGTAAGAGTAGTTGGGGGAGCCTCAAAAATGCCTATACCTTCTCTGGTCCAAACAAATCCAGAGCATTCAGGACCAGAATCTAAAGTTAGAAGGAGGACATACTGGCTGCTGCATTGTTGTCAGAGAAGCCAGAACTTCAACACAGCATGTTTCCTTAATGTCTGATCATATAATAAGGTACCTTTATCATTTCAGTCACTAGATATCTTACTGATTGCTCCTTTAACATTTTAAATGTTGGTTTAAGAAATTGGGGATGAAAGCTACATATTTATTAAATGTGTTAAACTATAAGTGATAATAATTGTCTAATTAAGAATGTCTTACATTTTGTAACAATGTGGCCCTCTGGCAGTGAGAGTAAACTAAATGTGTCCATTTTGGTCTCTGCAGTAAAGTGCAAAAGAAAAAACAGGAACAGGAAATAGAAATACTTCTGAGTAAGAGGTTTCTGACCTGCACTCACATTGCATCAGGACTAACCGGACCTGAGCACGGTTAACTCTTGTACATAACATCGTTATACATACAACACATCCAATAATAAGGGACGCGCGGTCGAATCCGCGTCAACATATCAAAGAACAACACTGAGAACTTGACATGTCAGATACAGCCATTACACTCCAGGATTTTTCGGTGGTGGAGGTGGTGATTGATTATACATGTTCATGTTGTGTACCCGTGCTTCTGATGGTGCAAGAGCAACTGCACCAGCAGAAGCACACCTCTTCTGTGTCAGGGCTAAGGAAATGTACTGTGAGGACGGAGAACTTACACTAATCAAACAAACTGGACCTTAAGGGTCAAACGTGCTTGGTGCACCCTAAGATGTCTTGAACGTATGAGGGTAGGGAAAAAAAATACATTTTTGAGCAATGCTTTCTGTCATGGAAATCATAAAGAACGAGAAAAAAAATGTTCATTTGGTGAAGAATGTGGCATTCACTCTGCAAAGAGCGAGCAGTGCAACAAGGCTAAATTCCTCGACGTTAGTTAATAACCCCCCCAGTGTCTTCAGTTTTTATAAATCATGATCTCAGAGATTTACATATAACACTGTACATGTACAATGGTGAATAGAAAGATACGGTGAATGTTATATGTCAAGCATGTTTGGCACAGTAGAGCGCTCAGACTCCTTGGCCATGACTGAAACCTCTCACTCAATACATTTGTAACGTGACTCTGTTCATGCTGTGACAAAGAGAAGTGATGAACCTTTTATGTCAAATTAAGTCCCCCTCTCATCAAAAATATTTATCTGAAATTTTTCAAAAATGTGTGAACAAGTTTCTGAAAAATGTTAAAAAAAACTTTGACACAAAATTTTTCACAAAAGTTCTGAAAATGTTTGATTAAGGTTTCAACAAAGCTTTAAAGATCGTTAATGAAAGTTTAGGATGAAAACTAAAACAAAAATTCGACAAAAGTTTTGGAAAAATTTAGCAGATATTTCACAATTTCTGAAAGTTAAGAATGTTTTGACCAAAATGTTTGACATAATTTGCCAATATTTAGGACGAAAGTTTTGAAAATGTTTGAACTAAAATTTTCAACAAAATATTGAAAAAGCTGTTTTGAAAGGTTTGCAGATGTTTGATGTAAGTTTGTTTGAACAACTTGAAAATGGTGAATCATTTGTGTGATTGTGTGATGCACTGTGTGCATCGAAGTTACCAGTTTAGTGGGAATTATATTCAACTTGTGTAGAGATAGCAGTAGACAACTTGTAGTGCAAATAAACAACTTTTCTGACTACAGAAAGTGAACAGAGGGACAGGGGAGGGTGTGCCATTCAGGAACAACCAGATCGCTTCTCAACAAAAGTTTGGAGAGGAGCTGCTGCTGTTGGCTCTGAAAAGAGAAGCCCAGTCAGGGTGGCCGAGGATGATTCCTCTTTTGTTCACTCTCTGTCACCTAATCAATTTTCTTTGGCAACTCCTAAATAAAGTCATATAGTGGTACTAATGTTTTAATATAACGCCATGTGTCTGTGGCACAGTGACTGCCCCAGACCTCCTGATCCCCCCCTTCTGCATCTTGATTCATTAGCGGGGCTAAAGGGGGCGGCATTTGTTCTGCAGCCAGGCACGAATGAAGAAGATGAGCAAAGAAACAACAGAGAAGGAGGGAGGGAGGCAGAGAGGGATGGAACAAGTAGAAAAAAAAGAAGCGAGCATTGAAGGAAAAATGTCAAGAAACAAAGAAAGAAAGAAAAAGACCAAAAGCACCAGAAAAGAAACATCATCAAAAGCTTCAGACGTCAGGGAAGCTAAAGTCTGACAAAAGAAAGAAGAATATTAGGGGAAAAAGAGGGTAGAAGAAGAAGGAGTAAAGGGAGAAGATGATGAGGAAGAAGGGGTGAAAAAGCAGCCTGTCTGAAAGGGACTGCTGGGCTCAGCAAGTTAGTGATTACTGATTAGCCAGCTCGGTCCTGCAGGGAGGCCTGTCTGTCCTTGGCTTGGGAAAACAACATAAAAGGGAGCCGGCTGTTTTGTGACGGGACTTGAAAGCTTAGCAGCTATCGGGAGACATAAGCCTTATCAATGGCCGGTCACTAGAGCCGGGCTATATGAAGCAACAAGGGCACTGCTTTTCCACAATGAGATAACCGACGCATACCTCGGCTCACATTTGCATGAACCAGGGCAACAGGAAGGCAGAGACACACAAAATGACAGAAAGAGAGAGATGAATAAGAAAGAAAAAAAACATCAGAAATGTAGTGAGGCTGGATTGGCAGCTTTGCCAATGGAGGTATTGCTGCCAACGGGCCAGTAGGACAGCCAGTCAGTCAGCGAGTACTGCCCGGTGCCCTGATGGGTGTGGCGACCTGACAGACCGGTGCAGTGTTGAACGGTCTGTGGGCCGGCTTTGATGCTTCCTTAATCCACATTATATGTCCTCTACCTTCCTGTATTTGGTTTTTACACACATATATGTGGATGGAAGTGAGGGGTTAACAAGTGCAATGGCACCTTTCAATCATTGAAAAGAACACCTTGACACTTGGTGTGTGTGTTTGTCTGGTTTGTGGGACAGTTTTCCATTGGGTCAGGTCCACTAGTCCAATCTGCTGAACTTGGGACAGTAAAAAAAATAAATAAAAAACTGCTTTGAAAAGGGACCGGATTTAAGTGAACTCTGACAAAATGAGAAACATCAAAAGACTTTCTGGAATGATCCATGTTGTTCCTGCATCTCCACTGTACATAACACATTGGACCAGCTCACACACAAACAGAGCAACACACACACACACCGACTTCCCTTTCTTAGCACTCCACCACCCAGTCCCTCCCAGTGTGTTTGTGCTGATTGATTTTTGTGGGGTAAGGTCACTAGGAACAGCTGCTGATAGACCGGCAATTCATCTGGAGTTCAAAGAGTGCTCGGGTCGGTCAGTACCGTTCCTGTTTGTACTTCACCGAACGACAACGTCATCAGGCAACCTGCCTTGTCAATAGCGTGGGTGGCAGGGCAGTCAGTCCCTTGTGCTATCACAGTTACCCAATCAATGCAGTGGAGCCTTACATGTGGCATTATGAGTCTGGTCTGTAGATAATATTATGTACTTAACACCTGGGGTTCAAACTTCTGGAGTCCCTTCATATGAACTTGATTCTTCTGGAAATTAAAGGATCTTTCAGTATTTTTTTTTTTTTTAAGTTAAAGGATTCATACTTTCCCACTATCATCCATATACTTCTCATGACTCAGCAAGATGGTAAGTCCTTGTGCCCAGACACAAACACCTGTCATAACCTAAATATTAGCTGTTTCCCTTTGGCCTGTTTGTGCTATTTTTGCAATTCACAAACATCTGGAACAAAGTTCAAAGAAGTAGGCGCCACTTTTTCTGCATTCACCCCCCGTCTCTTGTTTTTCCCTTGTTTTCTCTCCCGTGTTTGTCCCGGTTCTAACGCCACGGCTCGCTTCAGATCTTGTTTTCCTGTCGCTCAGCTGACTGGCTGGCACACCTCTCTGAGGACAAAGTCCCCGAGTGAGAGAACAGAAGAAAACACACTCGTGCACATCCCAGCACAAGTGAACATATGTAATCATATGCAAACAAAAGGCATGCGCAGCGGGATGAAGGCGCATCTTATGCACAAGCCGACACACAGATGGATCCGTACACAGAGAAGCTGCATACACACACAAGAACACACTTCCAAAGTCCTCCAGCGTCATGCCTTCCCAGCCTACACTTGATAAACCCTTATGTGAGCCTGACAAAGCAGGAGAGGACACTCAGCAGCCTTTGAACACTGGAGCAGGTTGCATAAGACAGCTCGGTGTACCTGCAGAACTCTACAATAATGTACCCAGGGCTGGCTGACGGGCAAACCATTGAAGGAATTAGAGCCGCTTCATTTTTTATTTACTGTATTGTGGTCATTGATATGGCTGTCGGTGTATCATTTGTACTTTCACAGGTCTGTTGCTCAAAGAAAACCGGTTCCATCTGATTTAATAAAAAGGCATTCAAGCTTTAAATAAGCATCTTAATCTCAGCAGACTGCAGAAAGGCCAAAAGAAACAGCATGGGGAGTAAATCATGATTTATGACGACTGAAATTAAGTTAGAATCAATCACATATTCAAAATAAAAGAGAAATAAAAGTATCTGCATTGCGAGGCACTGTTGCTGCTGAACATGAATTCAGTCAGGAACACTCTTGTCATAGATTTAAACATTTAATCGCACAATGGAAACACAGTGAAACTTGGTGCTGTTAGCTCTTAAGATGCTCCCCGTGTCGACCGCCTAGCATGACACGGCTTTCCAGGGAGCGCATTGCTAACCCCAAAGTACGAGGGTGAACCAAAGGCTTCTGGGCTTGAAAGGAGGAGTGCTCGGGGTGGAGGAGGCAAAGCTTTGTGAGCAGCATTGGTGTAAGAGGGACCGGTGAGGAGGAAGTCATGGTTAAATGGATCGCCTTGTTGTCAGGAGCTTTGATTGGTAAGTGAGTTATAAGACGCAATACTTCAATCAGCAGGATGTCAGCTGATTAAAACTGGGACGTATGACTTCAGACTCATGCATGAATTAACCAAAGCTTCATTAGATGATTGTTGTTCAAGTCAAAATTAAAAACATGGAAACAGCAATACAAATTACATAAGTTACGATGCAATCAGATGAAATTAACAGTGAGGTATTCTGTGTTTTGTCCGAGTATTTTGATATTGTTTAATATAAAGCGAAAGTGTTATAGCACAAAGATATCTGGAAACTCCAAAGTTTCCGACCTGTGGATGTCAGATATGCAGCAGCCCCCCCGTGACTCTGACAAGGGATTATGTCAGAAGAGAAACTGGATAAATGAATGAATGACATTGTGTTGAGCTTTAAAATGCAGAATGACAGCTATAATTTGAGGGTATTATCGGACAGATCAGGTTAACAGTAAAAAGACGAACTACAATACTGGCGTCACCAAGTCTGAGTGTTAAAAGAATTTGGATGTGTTGTGATTTTATTCTTAAGAGAAAGGTGTCTATCTTGGGTCAAAGCATTGGAATTTGAACTGTATATATATATAGTGCCCTGTCGCATTCAATACAGTAATCCCTGAACATTTTTCTTTACCAAACAAAAACCTGTAGTCGAAAGAGGATTGAGAAAGAACTATGTTACTCACAGCAGTAAGGGACGCAGGTCAGCTGACATTAATGTCTGGGCCCCTGAAAGGCAGAGTGTATGGGCCCTCCCTGTACGTGATTTAATAATATCAACACAAGAAAACTACATCAGTATAGCTAGCGATGGCCTCCTGACTAACACTCACTTCGTTGGCTTGGCTCTGATCAGCTCCTGGAGCCGACTAAAGAATATCTGTCGCAGGTCTTGGCATGGTTTAACACAGACGGACTAAACCTTCAAAGTTAGGTTCAATGGGCCCGCCCACAATGTTAACATTACAAAAGAAAAAGAAAAAAAAGGCTCATACAATTTTAAGAAGAGGAAAGTTACATCTTTACATAAAAACCGGCAACAATAAATAAGGTTTATATTTGGGCTTTTTATGCTTTTATGTTGAGATAGAAGTGGAAAGACTCAGAAATCTGGGAAAGAGAGAGAGAGAGAGAGAGAGAGAGAGAGAGAGAGAGAGGGGAATGACATGCAGGAAAGGAACCACAGGTCAGATTCAAACCCATGCCGCCCACCTTGAAGTCCATAGCCTCTGTGCAATTGTGCAAATGGGCTTACACACTAACCACTAGGCTATCATCGCCGACAAATCACAAGTGTAATTTTGTTGCTTTGAAAAGTAATGGTGAGCATTTAGGTATAAAATTTGATTTGGTTATCATTGCTTAGATGCACGATGGACCATGTTTTTACATTTTTGTCAAAATGTATCGCTCTCTGGAGTAGAATTTCCCAAATTAGTAGGTCTTTCCTCTCAAAATTTAATGCAGAGGTGGAGCTTTTAGGTTATTGTTCAATAATTGCAATAAAGCGGCTGCAGATGAGAGCAGAAACAAAAGTATTCATTTGGTATAATACGGATGATTAAAAAAGAAAATGCATTTTTTTCAACTATAGTCAAGAAAGTTTTTGTGGAGAATAGCTAACTGAAATCTATATGCAACCTGTAAACCCTAACCTAACCGTACAACCTGTAAATATTAAAACACCTCTTCAATTTGTACTATCATCAAGCATATTTAGTAGTCAGATTTTTTTAAGATCATTTTAGGTGTTTTGGGCTAACCTTATTGGACAGCATGAAAGTGAAGAGTTGAACAGGAAACAGGAGAGTGAGGGAGGTTTGACATGCAGATTCAATGACATTATAGCTGTAAACCATGTTCTGTAACGACTCCACCAATGTAAGATTTTTATACTGGAAGCGTTTTGGCTGTCATGCTAGTTATGCAGGACTAAGTTCCTTGTGTCTGCATCCATAAGGAATGAATGGAGAAGTTGTTGAAGTTCAAAGCAGCAGTTTCCATCCCTAAAGAGGAAACCAGAGCGTTCTGTTTGTCATTGATGTCATCGCCAGCAAACCACACTTCAAACTGGTAATAAGGCAGCAAGGCTTTTCACTGCAAAACACAGAGGGCCTTATTTGTTCAAGCCACACACCCCCGTGTGTGCGTCCATGCTTCTACCAACACTGTGCACTAATGGTTCCCACATCAGACTCTCTCAGCGGCCTCTGTCACATATGACTGCCATGCGTTGCCATCTCCATCTCCATCCACCTCACCTCACCTCCAACAGGCTCGCTCAATTAGTCCGTAGAATGGAGAGAGCAGAACAGGCTTCTGAAGGGGCCTCCCAGTGGGGGATGTGAACTGCCTGGCTGAGAAAGCAGAGCTGTATTTACTGAAAAGCACATTTTGGATGCACTGATAGTAATCTGACTTTAATTTAACTGGGAAAATGGGGATGTGAGTATATGCATGTGTGTGTGTGAGCATGTGTGTTCAAAGCTCGAGGTTTGTGGGAGCCCTGCACGGAGTAATTGAGACCGTATTTCAAACAGCCCAGACCAGATCTTGACTCAATCATGTCTGGCCCCATGGATGGGGTAGACCAGGGCCTACATCATTGTTTGACAATGTGTATGCTGCAGATTGATTTTTGGGTTCCAGTGAGAGGGGGCAAACGGATGTGAGATTGTACATCATGAGGAAGGAAGCACAGAAGAGCGTAGCATTTGGACCATGTGCTGCGCTCCACATCAACATTTTTCTTCTCCTTTCTCCTTTCATTTCCAATTTATGCAATCAAATGCCATCTATAATGTGTTCTGTTTGAATAAAGAGAATAAGATTTGAAATATTCAACTACTTGATTACAAATCTGAAAAAAAATCCTTGTTAAGCAGCAAAAACAATTACCAGACTGTACGATCAGTCCATAAATCTCCAGAAATGGTTCAGTTAACCACAATATTTGAGAACCATACTCCTGTGAAGATGCTGGATACTGAAAGCAAGGAATTACATGAGTGAAGTGGGGGGGGGGGGGGGGGGGGTCTGCTAAAAGTGGGACTGCAGTCTGCCTCCTTCATCTCCTACAGAAAAGTAACAACTAATCCGCCTTGGCACAATTAAACTACTAGTAACTTTTTTATGATTATTTAGTGTTAATAGGAAACAGCTGCTCACTTTCTGTGTCCTGATCACGCTCCATGTGTGACTGTTTGGAGAAAACGTGAGTACCTTCTTAGGATGATTAAACAGATGCATAGATACATCAAAAACATATTGCAAAAAATACAGATTTTTTTTTCTAACACTAACATATGTCCCTAGTCTGTCTACAAACCCCCCTATTACGAGAAAAGTCCATCCTCTCTGTCTTCTGCCTGCTCCACTTTTCAGAAAATGTGTGCTCAAACAGGCTGTTTGGAGATTTTCCCTTCATGACATCACAAAGGGCAGTAACCCCTCCCCCAAGTGAGTGACACTCCCTCTGCTATAGGTGTTTGTTCTGCTGTCTGAGTCTGCCTTCTCATATCCCTTCTGACCTGGTAAAGCCTTGGGATTCCCCAGGAGGAGCTGGAAAATGTTGCTTCTGGGCGACTTGCTTAGCCTGCTCAGACCGAGACCTGGACCCGGATAAGTGGGAGCTAATGGATGTATGGACATTGTGATTTACTTATGTAAATGTTCTCTCCTTATGAATTGTTTGATCACTTTGTAACTGAGTGTTTTAAAAGTGCTTTATAAATAAAGTTTGACTTACTTTTCTTTTGAAGTGTACATTTCGTTTTATTGACCATACCATAAACAAACATTTCACCCCTCCATGTGGTCGACTTTACCAGAACTGTCTGTTTCTCTTCCTCCTCATTGTCAGAGCTGTTGGTACCTTTAATGTGTTTCAGACATTTTTTATTGTGTCTCGTTCTGTTTACCATGATCACGTTTATTTCCTCCTATTGTGACATCAATGAGAAAATGTTTGTTTGATAAATGGCAAAAGGACTTGAGCTTGTTTAACACTTTGAGTAGTCTTCAGACTACTCAAAGTGCTTTTTACACCAGAGGTCACATTCGCCCATTCCCACACATTCACACACTGATGGTGGAGGCTGCTGTGTAAAAAGTCCATCAGTTTTTACTAATCCATTCAGCTGACGCAACAGCGAGAGCAATTTTGGGTTCGGTATCTTGCCCAAAGACACTTTGACATGTGACTCCAGGAGCTGGGGATCAAACCCTCGACCTTCCAATTGAGAGAGGACTGACTCTACCAGTGAGCCACAGCCGACCCAGTAATAAGAAAACCTCATTACTTTCATAATCTCAATGACAGTTACAGGTTTTTTTTTTACCAGGTGAAGTTAAACCACAGCCAAAGAAAATACTCTGTCCTACAGATCACTTTAATATTTCTTGTCTTTACTTGGTGACCGCACTTATTCCTCCTCTGACCTGCACCTGCACCAATGAGCTCGCACTTATTGTCTGAGATGTAGTCAGGTGTAGTCTAGAAGCTGATCGTCCAATAAGCTGCTGTTAGAAATGTAATTCCTAAAATAGCGTGCGTAACAAACCACAGCGCACATTTATTTAATAAGATTGTTAACATAACAAAGGTTTTTATCTAATGTGAGATGTTTCTATAAAACAGATCAATAAAAGAGAACTTCACTAACACATGTCAACAAGATATTTCTACAGAGACTTTTACCGCAGAACAAGAAAACATCCACAATGTGATTGGTTTCATGTCTCAATGTACGTCAATGTTTCAACATTAAAAAATGAAGTTTTTAATTATTTTTGTCATGAACAGTTAGAATCACATACTTGTCCTGCGCAGATGTCGATCCAAATACATTAAAGACATCTTTATTACAACAAATTAAAAAATGGTTAAGTCTTTGTTTAATTAGAGTATGCACATTATCTCTCTCTCTCGCTCGCCCTCTTTCCCTCTCGCTCTCTCATTTTTAGTTGCATCTGTTTTTGTTTTTGTTTATTTCTCATGCCATCCCCACAACAGAGCTCTGTGGAGTTTTTAAATGAAGTGAAGCACTAAACAGCCGAGTGTCTGATGTAAGCACAAAATTAACAGTGTGCAAGAGTGAAAATATGTCTTCATCTTCTATAACTCTCTACGCTGTTGATGCTTTTGTGAGATCTCCCACATATTCAATTAGTTAGAACTAAAAAGCAAAAGTCACGTTTTTGTTTTGATGTTTCCAGATTTAGTGCAATTCCAAAGTAATTGAAAGGTCATTGTTCTGCTGCTCTACAACACTCACCTCATGTATTTCCTTTGTGGTGTCAAACACATGATCAAAATCGACACACAGCATTGTTTGACTTTGACTTTCATCTTTAGAGAATTGGGATCATCCAACACGATCTGGGAAATAAAATGTGCGTGGGTGGATTGTTTTATACTTCCACTTTTGCTGCGATACAACCTGTAGGCCTTGGAGTTTTTTGTTCTCTTCCTCTCTCTGATCTCTGCTCCGTTGTGACAGAATGGTTGACCTCAGCCAGACCTGATAAAACCCCACATACAATCATTCACATGAAGAGCATGCCATTCACAACAGGACGATCTCAAGAGTCTTATAAAGCCTCCATTAAATCCAGGCATTGTATCAGATTTCAGCTGCTGGGTTAGACATTGCAATTCTCATTGCACTGCAGGAATGCACCACAGATGCAAGTTCTCAGTGAGATAATGTATACAATATGAAACCACGAGAAACAAAGTTTGTATGCTATCATGGTTACGGGTTTTACAGGACGTTGATACAAAGAAAAACCAATAACCTACCAAGTTTAACAAAGATAAGATGGATGAATGCATGACCTAAAGTTTTCATAATGTCAAGCAACATATGAAAACACTTTCCCTGCAGCGTGACGTCAGATTATAATAGGAGAAAATACCATAACATCCTGAGTGTGCTGTACCCTTATTCTCCTTACTCAAGGCGCGGGTAGCTGAACAGAAGGGGGTGCACATCAAACACGGTGGCCTGGGGCATATTAGATCCAATTCCACTTTGTTGCAGAGGCCTGCTTTTATTATCTGACATTTAGTATACAGTAAAGTTAGACATAGCCCTCGCAGAGGGGGCCCCTCAATTGGAGTACTGAACCCATCGGCGGACGAAGAAAGGAAAGGGGCGACTTCAGACAGCGAGAGAGAGAGAGAGCCTGAGAGCATCTGACTTCTATTGCCGAGCTCAGCTTGTGTGTTCCACTTAGCCAGTGGTATTTTGAGGAGATGCACAGCGCCAT
Source organism: Labrus mixtus (assembly GCF_963584025.1). NCBI lineage: Eukaryota > Metazoa > Chordata > Actinopteri > Labriformes > Labridae > Labrus > Labrus mixtus. The sequence goes on from NC_083615.1 coordinate 27,908,284, forward strand.
TAACAGAGCGCCACACTCAAACACTCATGATGTCATTGGGGTTGTGTCATCACACGCTGCACATGATGCTGGCTCGTGCTGGGTTGGTTCCCATGCTTGTTCATGCAAATGTAACATTGGAGGCGATTCATAGCTGTCGGTCACATGACTGGCCCGGAGAGCTGGAGGGCAATGAGAGCTTGGGAAAGCGGCGGCCACCATTGAACACCGTGGAGCTGCAGCACAGGAGTGTTCATTTTTCCATGAACACTCCATTTTTACATGTTTACATCACTTGACCACCGCAGGAAAAGGGAGATACCAAGAGATACTGCAAGTTTTATTCCCAGAAGTTTACTTCAATTGATGTTCTGGTGAGGAACTATTTTTAGGGGAGAATCCTTCCCCTTACACAACAGCCAGGATGAACGCCTTCAAAAGTAAAGACAGCTTTATGCTGCCGTTTGGGAAGTGAAGGGCAAGTAATTCATCAAATCATTAGGGAGTTCTAATTAGCTAACATTAGCTAGTTAACGTTACCTAACGTTGGTATCAGGATCGCTGTCAGCTGTCGCTTTCAGTCAGTGTTCTTGCACAGTTATATTAGTGGAAAGGCAGTTTTACTATCCTCAAATTATTCAAAGTTGCGATTAGGAGAAGTCCGTTCTTTTGTTCCTTCACAGGGACAGCGGAGCGTCGAACAGCGCTAATCAACAGCTCCCTCCTCTTTGGGATTTCTATATCAGATTAAATTCTGTCGAAGGACAACCCTGGCTTGTCTCCTCGTCAGTCAGTGCATACAATTCATTGACAACTGTAGTTCATTTTAAAATAACAAATAAAGCTGGTTAAAATGCATGGCAGTGGCAATGGAGACCAGTAACTTCTCCGTGGCGTGCAGCAGGGGGAACCCCTTTCTTGTCACTGTAAGTGTGTGATGTCACGTGAAAACTAGAATAACACTAAAGGCTTGTTTTGACAAGCTGACAATAAAGTTGTGTAAAGAAGGGGAGAGACCGAGAGGGGGGAAATTCAGAGAGAATATGTCAACTGTCAAATTCATCACTTGTTACAACTATCCAGCAGCATCTGTGCGACGCCGTGTCAGAGCTCCGAGGACATTCAAAAACAGAGAGAGGACAAAATGTTCCTGAAGCTCCTGATAAACCATCAACTCTTTAGTGAGAACAGTTCTGATGCTCATGCCTAGTTTTAGTTCTGATTCAAGTAACCAAAGTTGTTGTTTTTTTTTTTTTTTTTAAATCAGCTGGTCATTACTAGTTTCCTGTGTAAAGTGGGTGTTAACTTCAGCTCGACCGTACTACACAGCATTCATCATGCTGACAACGGCCTTTTTTGGAAACATCTGAGCACTTGGAATGAATTCTTCACTTAAGATAAGGAGAACAGGTAATCCAGTCCAAATAGTCCATCTGCTGTTCCCACAGCCAACAACGGAGGCTAATAACATGCTGCATCCAATCAGATTGTACCAGAGTCAGCCCAGATAAAGGCAAAGCAATAAAATGAAACAATCTGCCGCTTTGACACTACAAGGAAGAGAGCTTGCTATTTGGCTGCTGGGCCGGGGGCAGGAATGTGCTCTTTGAACCAGCTTTATTTAACAGCGGAGCAGCATGCGCACAGCACGCCTTGAGTCTCCGAGCTGGCCCGGGGACCATTTTCTCCTGGCGTGGGCACGTCAGACGCGGGGCCACCGGGTCAGGGAGCTGGCATCCTCACCCCTGGCACAAGTTGTTCCCCTCGGGGGCGTAGGGGGCTGACACCGGGCTCATGGGGAGCACCAGACAGACAGGGGCCTACCAAACAGCTTGTGACCATAACCAACAGTGGCAGAGAACAATGAATGCAATTATTTACAAGAATACAGTCCAAGTCTCTTTTAGTCTGTCCCTATTACGCCTGTTTACTCCCACTCTTCTTTTGCGGGGCAGCATGGAGGGGCTGTGACCCCGTCGGTACAGTCGTCAGCAGGACGTTTTCAGAGTGCCCAGGGCTACCAGGCTATTCACGCTCTACCGCCATCAGGCCTGATCAGGGTCCAGCTGCAGCCTCTCTCCTACCACCTGCATGTTTGGATAGGAGGTCACGGGGGAATCATCACTCCGAGTAAAGCACATCTTTTCAAGCTATGGGCGAGAGAGGAACAAATGTTTTTAAAACTTCAAATAAAGAGGGCTTTCTTCAGGTAGAGTGTTGAGATAATGCAGAAGAGATCAACCAAGGATCCCGACAATAATTCAGCGTTGAATCATTGATTTCATGCACCATATAGAAGGAATTTCTCCTCCTTCTGGGTTTAACTGCTGCACACAAGTTTTAAACCTACAGGTTTCTCTCACCACATGGCTGTGAGTGTTTGTAAAGAGCTGAGACCTGATTGGCTCAAAGTCTACACAAGTGAGTTTTTTTAAAAATTCTATGAATCGGAAAAAATACTGTTTATATTAAACTACTTTTCATAGGATGTTTTTGAATCGCTTTTTCTTTAACTTTAAACACTAATCACAGATTAGCCCAAGCAAGACATTGTTTCAAGTAGAAGCAGACGTAGTCAAGGTCCCACTGCTTTAGAACATCTGCTACGATCAGCTGAAGAAGACATCCTGCCGCCTCATCAATATCCCATTATGTCAGATATGTACAGTAAGATATTCCTCTCCTGATTCACGACTCTGTATTCTTTGCACTTTTATCTCTAAAATTCACTCTCAAGACATCACAACTCATCTCCACCCAAACATGTTTCACATCTTAACGTTTACCACTTAGGTTCAGGGCACCATCTTGGAACACTGTCAAACCCTGCGATGACCCTGATGAAGGTCCACAAGCCGAAACGCGTCCGTCTAATTTGTTAATAAAGTTGATCTTCGTACTACAAGTGTTGCTGGAGCATTTTGACCTCTTCAAGCCTTTCACTCTCCATGCACCTACTGTATGTAGTTGGTGAAGTTGTGGCAGAAAATCCTCTGCTTCTTCAAAACTTTCAAACCCACCACACGTTTTCCCTGCATGATTTCACTGCATTATTAAAAAAATGCTGTAATTTGTCTTACTTTTTGAAGTGGAGGTACAACAAAAACGTGATAAACAGATATGGGTACCAGTGATTTAAGATAAGTAACTTTAGTTTGTTCTTGTGTCCACCTCTTAGCCGCACAGTTAGCCTTAAACATGCCTTGTTGATTTGTTTTTAGAATTATGTTGCTCGTATCAGGACGAGTACAGAACTACATAATGTAAATATACAAATATTATGTTTAACGTCCTCAGAGTAAGAGTACTATTTTGGATTTTTGGATTTTCCCACTTGAACTGATACATACAGAGGAAAATGCATCTGAAAATCTTCTTAATTTATTTGTAAAATACCTGTATACAAACAGTGATTTGTGTTATCTGTCAGATACAAGAGGACGTACACATCTCCTGACCTGATGTCTTTATCGTGTCTGAATGGAACAAGATGGCTGCCACGTTCCCTCCACACTGAACCAACTCCAGCTGAGCAAACACCACACACTCAATGTGGAAGACAAAAAGAACACCTAAGATACTTTAATAAGTGTACATTCTGGCTGTACGTGCAAACACTAAAGCACACACATAGAAACATAGAGGCAGCTATTTGCACACATACAGTAAATACAGTGAGTCCTGTTTTTTTCTTTCCCCCTGTGGCTCTTGGCTGTGGCCCCTTTAGGAGCCTCCAGATGAAGAGAGCGTGGAGTGTGGCAGAGGGTCCTTCCATAAACAATAAACAACAGTTATCTTGTGTGCGGCCGTCTGTGTCAAGAGGCACACCAAGCCAAGCCCAGCATCTGAGAGGCGTCTGCTCCTCTTTCCGCCTTTGCTCTTGTCTCTTTCAATGGCTTCTAAAAGTGTGGATGTGTGTGTCTACGCCCAAGAGTGTGTGTCTGTGTTCACAGCGCTGCACCGCACAGCACAGGCCTCCTCTGTATTGTATTCTGAAGCTGGCTTGAAGTAAAAAGGCAGAATTAGGAGAGGTGGGGGCAGGAGAAAGGGGGCTGCCAGCACACTGCAGAACTGTAGGGAGCTCCCCCAGATCCCAGCTGCCCAGGACTGGCTGAGAGCTTCAGGCGAGTGCCAGGCTTCCTCGGCCCTCATGGAGGTGGGCCAGAGCGAGTGGGAGGAGTGGGAGGTACAAGTCAGAATAAAATGCCAAAAATAATGTCTGGGCCTTTATAAAGAGGGTCTTTGGAAAACACACAATGCTGACATACACGAGAAAATCTCAATCAGGTAGGCGGGACACATCAGTGGCATTTTCTCATCTTCATACAGAGAACAAAACTGCTTTTTCAAGTAAAAATGGTTACATAAGGGCTTCATATTTTATGAAACACTGGGTCCAAAGAACTTCCTGAGTAGCTCAAGGAAAAGGTCTTCCAGTATTGGTGGCCTGAATGCTTCTCACTCCCCATAAAGGCTGGCAACACAGTCGAAAGAAAGTTTATCTGGAACTGTTTAATGCATTATTTGTCTAACAATCAAGGAAGCGAGTTTATTCTGCTGATAATTATAGCTTTTGTTGTGTCGATGGCCAAGATAAGCCTCAGTTCCGAACCATTAACTAGTTGTGCTTTTTCTGGCAAACTCCAGCTCTGAGTTTGTAATGCAGAACGCATTGTAGACCTGGCAGCGAGCTAGGAGATCCAAACGTCAGGATGCAAGACTCCTTACACTGCACAATGTCTATCAGTCCATCAATCAATCAGTCAAGTCTTTGTGTAGAATGTTTTTTGTATTATCCTTTATTATTCATAGATTAAACACAAGTTATTTATCACCACAGCAGTTCCCACCCTCCTATCTCTTGATCTGCGCACATCAAATAACACAACTCCATGAAAAATGGAGGCCATTAACTTAACAATATTTAAACCATATGTAAAGCCAAAGTCTGATCCTGCTCCCAGCCCACACTGAGGGGAGTAATCCCGACAGCCGTCCAAAGCTGAATGTGTGCTCTGAGAGTGAGAGCTGTACATTAAGCATCATAACTACAGCTCGGGCAGGAGTGTTTGGAAATCCCCGTGCCGGTCTAGACACTTTTGCCCTCTGAACTGACCCCAGGAACCGGCTGTGGGGCTAATCACGGAGCTTGGCAGACAGCGGCATTTTTCCGTAAAGGTCCTAAGAGAAGGCGCTTCCTCCACAGAGGCAGGTAATCACAACAAGAGCACATCCCGCACGGCGGCACGCCTGCTTTAGTCAACTCCACGAGGAGTTGGGAAACTATTTATGTGCTTCTGGCAGAAAGAAATGACCCCTGTGTCATCCTGCATGACGGCCTGACTGTCTGGGTGGTGTTTGTCATAGTGCACCTCCATGCTGTGGCTAGTGACATCGACAAAAACATGAGAGAAGCCCAATTATATCTAGAGGATGTTTACTCACCCTCACTATTTAAAGTGTAAAGGCCACTTAAATATCGTAAGGGGTAATTTAGGAATGGAACAGCGTGGCCAGAATTGACATTTTAGATCTTCTGAAAATACGTTTTGGGGATTTTTTAAAAGTCTTTGGTGATATCTATTCTCTTAATAACTTTTGTTTCCTGCTCTACACATGTACAGCATCACCTCCAGCCACCAGGGTCTCCAGGTGTGCTTCCCGTGTCACAGTGCTGATGTCAGCTCCCTGCGTTTTCCACAGCTGAACCTCTTCCTCTGGACACCTGGACTTTCATTTGTCACATCCGGAGAGGACCATTTGGATGCATTTACATCATTTACACTACTGACATGCTGCAGCTTTCTGACATCTTAGTTAATGCTGTGACAGTTACATGGACCACAGACACTCCTGTTAGACATCATCGTTCATTACAACCAGGAATAATGAAAGATATTCCGGGTCCTCTGTTGTTATATTTACGTTTGTTAAAATCGGGGATGGCTGATCAGGACCTAAGACCAGAATTTCTTGGATGATAAAGATGAGGAAATTATTCTTCAAATAAGCTATAAGGAACTTAGAGCAGCAACCAAACCTCACAGTTACAAGAAAAACACCCAATATCTCCAAATGAGCTTTTTTCACAGACCTGTATAGCCTCATGTTCCATTCATTTATGTAGAGCAATGAGTGACAGGTGTCATGGCACGACTGTATTCATTCATTCAGCACATAGGCCACCGACTTTTAACCAATGACGCAACTGAAGTGTTACAGACTGTACAGATGCTAAAAACAAAACTAACTTGGCGTCTCTTAAAGGCAGAATGTGCAACATTTTACACATAAATATAGCAGAAATCAAGTCTCTGAGTCATGACTGTCTACAATGAGTGAGAAGAGCCACTGGCTGTGATGTTGTCGAGCTGTGTTTACATCATGTTTACATGGACGGGACGGCATTGTGTATAAAGCTGTTTTAGTCAAGGACTAGAGAAAAGAAGAATAACATACGCACTGCTTATTTGGATATCACGGTCATTCCGTGTCAATTTATGTGAAGCTATGAGTTAACCAAAGTTTGCTAACATTAGCCTAACAGAACAATGCAGGATACAGAGAATTGCATCTCGAGCCAAGAACAATTTTGTCCACGGCTTGCGCTTAATGGTGCCTAATTATAATGCGTTGTAATTGATAACTCCTTCATGTGAACGTGAGTGAAGAGGAGTTGGAGGTGTGTCGCTGGAGGAGAGCGGAGGATTCAGAATAGCGGAGGTGTTGGCAAACAGCAGTTTGTTTTGGTTTCATGCTGGTGCTCAAGAGCGATATCTACTGGATCAAAAAGTTGCACATTCTTCCTTTAACTGAAGAAATTATTTTAAGTTACAATCACAGTGATTGTGATGCTAATTCTGTTATAATTATGTGTTAGCATCAAGCTAATGAACTAAGATGTACATCCCAGTGCGTCTATGAGAGATTGAGCCCCCCCCCTCCCCCTTGGAGAATAAACATCCGTCACTGATTAAAATCCATTGACATCACACTAAATCTAACTAAGACTTTTTGTAGAAAGAGGTGAATCTGCACCACACTGCAGGATTGCCTGTCACTTTATTCAGCGTAATTATTTCCTTTTGTTTGGAATCAATAAATGAAGATGTCAGCAAAGCATCACAGAAGTTGTTTATTTCACAATGAGGAGCTCAAACACTGGTTGATTTTAGAGCCACTGCCAACATGTTCCCACAGGCTGAACAGGAGGTCCCAATTTGTGTGGCCACCAAGTACTTTGGTAACATAAATGTGGAGAGTTTGGTGACAGATCTCATGCCAGACCACTTTTCCCTCTTCTCCACAACTCTGAGTGATAAATGAACTTAAGCCCCGACTATGCAAAAATTTCCTCCCAAGTTGGCCCCAGAAACAAAAAAATAAACAAACAGTCAAACAGACAAACAGACAAACAGACAAACAGACAGACAGAGCTCAGGTGGCTCAGTTGGGTCAGATTGCAGATTCAGTCAGGTGCTTAATGCAAATACACACACGCACACAATTATAGTTTTGAAGGTGCTGTATGTACACAGTTCTTCCTTTTAGAAGATCTGTTGCAGGACCAAGTGGCCAGTCTACAATCACTAGGCCAGTGGTTCTCAAATGGTGGGTCGGGACCCAAAAACTGGGTTGCAGCGCAGCTTTCTGTGGGTCGCGAATGTGTTTCTGGAAAATAAAATTGTGTCAAAAAGTCTTTGAAGCCCTTTTTAAACATGTTTGTTTTTTTCCATTTCCTTGTTCTGTCGCATGTTCTCTACCGTCTGAGGTCAGAAATCTGGGTCATGAAGGAGTTGGCGGTGGGTCCTGAGGCTCGACCAGTTGAGAACCACTGCACTAGGACATTTAATCAACGCCATTCAAATGAAAAGATAGACATTTAACTTACATTTTAAGTTTGGACACATGACATCGGCTGAGGTCCTTTCAGTCGTATTGATGATGTCATGAAGGTCCGCCTGACCAAACCATGACGTCCCAGCCAGGCCACAGCTGACTGGCTCTCTGGTGCTGCGTATTTCTGCTTTGCATTCCTCTCATCTTTTGAAGCGCTGTCTGAGTAGAGTTTGAATTCATTAGTCTGTTAAAAAAGAAAAGAAAGGTATTTTAGAATAAAGAAAACGTATCATTCATATCATTTTGTATTATCTGTGCTTAGGACATGCTTGCAACAACTGATTGCCTCTGGTTACACGGTCCTGATTCCTCATAGCCCAGTGGACCCTGATGCCCACAGAGATCCAGTCTCGTCAGCCAGACCCACCAGTCCTCCTAGCCCACCCTGGCATTGGCACTGGCACAGCCAGGCGGACAATTATTATCTACCTCACTGCCCTTGCTAGCAAGCTGACGGGATGGGCAGCATTTTTCTGGCCGGAGTGTACAGTATCTGTCTGCCTGTGGAGGGTCAATGAGTGCATTCTGACCCCCCCCCTTCCCCATTAACATAGAGAAAATCAGAATTATCTAGAATATGTGAAAACCTGCAAATCTGCTTAGTCTAAAAACGTTTCTTTTCCCATTTTTTCGTTGAGATCTAAAAAAAAAAGCAAAACTTTATAAACAGAACCAACTCATCACATGTATTCGTTGTTTTCACACACATATACAAAACTACACAAATTTCACACAAATTTGATAACGAGCTGCATGTGTGAACGCAAACAGCTGATTTATTCACCCTAGCTTTCTCCTGCCAGCCCTTGAGTACATTTGCTCTGAATGTTGGGATGATCTGATGTAAGAACCAAGCAGGTAATATTCAGGGAAAGCCACCACAAGGAAGAGGGCGGGGTAGATGATTTTTATCATGCGATCATCTACTTTCATCTGATTATCATGCACACAGCAAAGAGCATTCTTTTTTTTCTGCTTGCAAGTGTGTTCTTTGCTACTCATTCACTGAATACGTTTAATAAACTTAATCAAAACATGCTTCCTGTTTCCTTACAGGAAAGACCTCCTGCTGTCAGGTGAATATGTGAACAGCCAACTCAGGAAGACTCCACTAGCAGTCGTGAAATTTTCTAGAGATTTTCAGGAGTGAATGTGTGAAATAACGCTATAGACAGACATCTACACACTGTGGCAAAGTGTGCAGGAAACCCCACTCTAACTGACAGGGGCTGTGGTGAGTCATCCCAGGATCTTCTGACAATGTGGTCTCCTCTGAATCCCCCTCCTCCGCTCTGCACACCGTAGTTCACCCACCACCATCACAATCTCCAACATTTTTTTATCACGAACAACACAAGTTTTTAACCATTCACTGGTTACGGATGACTGACCTGCACGGATTATGTTGCACCCTCTTTAAAATCACCTACAGCTGCTTTCATTTTGACAAGCGCTGGCAACGCCACCATATACTCCTATGACTCAACCAGAAGTGACAAACCTATCTGGGTCTGGCAGACGCAAAGCTCTTCCTTTAAAATGACTCAACTCTGACTTTATACAAGAACCATCATCTAAAAGCCGGCAAACCTTTTTGCAGACCTTTGTGACTCAGAACGCGGTGCTGAGGATAGGGCAGGAGCAGGCGGTGTAGGCAACGCTTTCGAGAGAACAATAAAGAGCCGATAATGACAGATAGGGCCTGTGACACAGATGGGTCAGGACTGTTTTAGATAGACGGTCTAAAATTGCAGAGTGGAAGAGCTCTCTCTTGAAGGAACATTACTGGAAGTGAAGGATCAAAGAGGAAGACTTATGGACTTACATTATAGCCTACAGATGGTGCAAAGCGGTGTTTTGGTGTGGTGATGCAGACGGCTGTGTACAATAATTTATACGTTCTGTCATAAGTGGAAATGTTTTTTTTTTAATCTATTTCTGAAGGAGGTTTGTTGTTGTATATCAAACTATTAATAGCGCTAACAATGCGACCAATACTCTTGACTTCAACAAAAAGGAATGATGAAACATTTTTCAGATAAAAATAAACGTATCATCTGCATGTATAGCATCTTAATGTATCTAACCTTTTTGAGGCGGGTTACAAGTTGTCTTCTTAAAGATATAAGAACTGTGGTGAGGCACGGGTGGCCTTGCCCTGACCCCCATTCATCTTTATGAGATACAGCAGGGTAATTTGTGTAGGGATGTTCAAAGGTATTGCAACCCACAAACATGAAACACATATGAACACACAGAGGTCAAGAAACAGGCCACACAGCGTACACTAGCGCTAAGCGAATTCTGAAAAGTGCAGTGCCTTCTCATGTATATTCATTCAAATTTCGATCAAACAATTGTACTTTAAATTATCATCACTATCATAAAATGATACTGCCTGCCCTAGCTTACACACCCATCCATCTTTGAATCCCTCCACCTTTTAGGTTAATTCTAGTTACAGAAACATGGTGAAAGTAAGAGGCGGACAGAGAGATGACAGAGTGTTCATATGCCACACCATTTGACATGATCCACCCCTGATACTGACAGGAATTATTACCCTGAGTTCTGTTTGGTCCTCTTGATCAGCTGACGAGCTGCTGCAGTTAAGAAGTGTATTTTTAAGTATAGTGGGAACAACTGTTGCTCATTCTGTCTGTTCATTGGTCCAGCTCAGGGTAGGAAACCGTATACGATTTTCAATGGGGAACTGCAGGACAAACATGTGAAAAAATAGGAAGTAAATGTATCATGTCTCAAATACTTTTTAAATATATACACAATTCATTGTACTGTTACAGCAGTATGTCAACCAGAAAACATGCAGAGAATACAACTGCACTAACGCTGTGTGGGTTTGTAAATGTCTCAAATTCATGAAGATATAACACCCTTGATAACCCTTCCTGTCTCCATCTACAATCTTTCAGAGCCTAAACTTCAAAGCTTGGAACAGTGCCGCTCTCTCAAAGTCCAAATGATCACTTGTCTCAAGTTTGGACGGGATCCTAGAAGTTTTTGACATCGATGTCAAGGAGACAGGCAGGCTCATTCAGACAAACTCGCTCCTTCCTGGCATGGCTCTCTTGTTCTCACAAGATCCAATACATTCATAACCAAACTGTGGTCAACAGCACTAGAAGAGGATCAGGGAAGTAAACAGCCTGGTATTCACATGCAGCGCAACAAAAGGTTTTCAACTCCGATTGATCAATTGATATATTCATTTAGATCATTAATTTTGACTGGTAACAGAACAAACAAACAAATGTTTTTTTCCACTGTAAGCAGTTGAAGGCATGCAGGCTCCAGTCTTGAGGGCCATATGATAAGGGTTGTAGGAAGGAGAGTTTTCTTCCCCATCTGTCCTCCTCACTTTCATGTACACACCAAGTCTTCTTCTTGTTTCTCTTTGTCCCTGGGGCTTATATACGCCCCATTATCTGTCACTCTCATTGCTTCGACTCTGCCTCTCACTGGCCCCTGGCACCATCTTGAATATTCATAACTGCCCTCTGATGAGCATGCTAAATGGGTGTCAAGATGATTTGGCCATATGACAGAACTGGATTGTCTTTGATAAGCCCCGACTAGAGCCAGAACAAGGCAGCAAGGAGGAAAAGAGCGACAGAGAGAAAAGGGACATTGACCCCAGAGGGTTTATGTTGAACCAGTCAGAACCCCGGAGCAGGACTGTTGGAGCCATGACTGGGCAGCAATGGAGAGGTCAGTAGGGGGGGGGACCCCTGTAGTGGCCCCAGGGGTGAAAGTCATTGTCACCAGGCTTTAATGGGTCCCAAAATTCCTCAACTGACCAAAACCTGTGAACGATTGAGAAACGAAAGACATTTGTGATTCAAATAAGGCCTCTGGGGACTCCACCACGAGGTCTGCAGTTGGAAAAGCTTCTCAGAGGAAACCAACACTCTCTCATACCCACAAGGATAAGCCAACCTAGTCCCCTTTTAGCTACAAATTCACATTTTCATATTTTTACATCACAAAACTGTGGGATTTGGCTTGGTCGACTTCAACTTGGGGACAAAGGCAGCTTCTATTGGAAAAAGTATTTCATTTATTTGGCCACATGGCAAAGAGACTAATCATGAGGAAAGGAAGAAGCATTTACATGATTTGGTGTTTGTTTTGAAAAGGGCATCCTTTGAGTGTTCTTTCTGAGCCAAGAAATGTTTGTTCAGGATCACAAACAGCATTAGAGCTCATTTGTCAGGAACCTGCATGAGCTTCTCTACAACCACAGGGAGAAAGGCCAGTGTGTAATCTCAGGAGGGAATAATTTCCCTCTCTTCCCTTGTTTATTTATTATACCACTCGTAATAGTTTGGCACAAGCTTTACAAGCCACCTCCGAGCTTGACAGCAGCAATAATAGCAAACAGAGATTTCTTTATTTGATAGTCCCTTTTGAGCACTCCAATTTTCCTACGGGCAATTCAGACAAAAGCCAGGATAGAGCTTGTATATGTTCGCACTGTACTGTGTGTGTGGCAACAGATGTCCCATACCAAATGGAACCATTTCTACCTCAATAGACAATGTGTTTACGTTTTAGGAAGTCCTCAGAGACAACATGTCAACAAGACGAACCATTAAAACTGTGTTCTAGCCTCTGTTGTGCAGAGACAGATACTAAATGTGGAACACAATGACACGTTTGATCATAGCCCTCATAAACAATTCTCAAACATGCACTCCTGAACTTTTCTAGAGCGTTTCAGGGAGGCTGCCCCTGAAATTTTCTTGAGTTGGTTGTTCACACGCACTTCACAGCAGGAGACTGTCGCTGTCGGACGGGAGGTCTCGGACTCGGAAATAGCAGAGGAAGTAACAGAATCTTCTGCTATGCTGCTGGCATTTCAACATTTTTGCTGTATCAACAAAAAGCAGAGCAGAAAACATTTTGAAGCAGTTGCATTACATGCTTGGGGATTGCACCGGACGCATGCAGGCTGCAGAGTATACATCACCACCCCCTCCTGCTTGCTTGCAAAGAATTTACCTGAATATTCCCAGCTAATCTGGCCTCTCACAGCATATTAACTAGGGAGCCCCCCAATGAAACATTTTGGTTGAAGTCGAAGAGAAAAATGAATCCGTTTGCACCACATATGCAGCTCACCCCAAAAATGTCCAAAAGCTTTCTGGAGTTTTGTGCATGTGTGAAAGCACTAATGTACACACATGTGAAGGAATCATAAATGCTTAGACGGACAGTAGTTAGAGCAGTCAGACTTTGTGGACTGAGTTGTTTTACTCCTCGTTGCCACAACATCACCATGCCTTGGAAGCGGTGAAGGGCTGGCACTGCAGACTTTTCTTTTCCTATATCAGCCCTAAAAACGCACCTTCCCTCACTTTCCTGTAACACTGAAAACCCTGCAGCCTGGATGGTAGAAAAAGACCACTAGACATTATCAGGCCACCCTATTCCAAAATCTGCCGAACATTTACCAGTCACAGCTAAACATGTGCATGCACACCCACACAAGACAGAAACCTTAGTAGAAATCGCAAAACCTGCTCGCTAATCTTTACTAAATCGGTCCCCCCATTTGGCTTTATCTGTCTTTTGTTATCAGTGTTGGGACTAGAGAATGGCAGGGGGTCACAAGGGTAAGACTTCTTTTCCAGCATCTGCTTTAACAGAGAGAGGGGCTGGAGAGGAGGGCTACACAGACCAAGGGGCCTCCCCTTACTCAACTCCTCAACCCTCCAAACCCCAGCCCCCCAACTCTGATATTTTTGGAAGTCTTTTTTCCTTTATTCCTTCTTTTTTCCCCTTTCCCTTTCCTCTAAAACCCAAATAAAGTGTGTGATGGATGAGTGAGCAGAGGCAACACCTCCCCCATCAATCTAGAGCCAGGCTCAGTTTAGGGAGGAGGAGGAGGAGGCCGTCCCTTCACAGGCCTCCAGAGGATCCAAAAGTATGCCCCCCATGTCTCTCTCGCACACACCCACTGGACACACACATGGAAACATTTCCATCTTTTCATGCACAGCCTCCACAAATAAAAAAACAAATGTAAATGCAGGTGAATTTGAATTACAGTTAAAGGTATGAAGATGGAAAAGCACGCTCAATATCAGACCTTGGCACCTACTCCATGCTTCACTACGAGTAAGATTTAGAAAACACTGTATAGTCCCAATATCAGCCGTGAGTCTGCAGACCCCCAATGTTCACAGAGGGCCTGATTTCAAACCAAACAATGTAAACTTGCCATAACCCAGACAGGAAGAGAACAAATGGAGGAAAAAAAAAGAGAGACTGAATGCAGAAGAGAGACCGGGGGGGGGGGGGGGGGGGGGGTAAAGAAAAGATTTTGGAGAAAGGAGACACCAAATGGTCCTAGTTAGTGGCTGCTGAGCACAGAGAGATCTGAACAACACAGTCGCTCTCCCTCTCTGAGAGCACCACCAGCACAGAGAGTGAATTCCAAGAGAGTGTCGTCACCAGGAGCAGGCAAAAGGCAGGGAAGTGGTTTTAGAAGAAAAAAGAAAAACCTTGGTTTTAAGCCTCTGGCTGAGTTTGTGGGTGGTTTGGTGGGTGGTGTTGTATATATTCACTCTATATATACCGTGTATGTGTGTGTCTGTGCAAATGGGTACGAACAAAGTTGGCAGACAGGTAGGTGGGTGATGGGGGGTTAATTGCAAGGGAGTTACCTTGTTCTTTCAATGGTCAAAGGTTACAGCATTACATTATGCATTAGGATCCAAACACATGCATAATTAACTACAGATGTTCACTGAAAATACCCAGACAGCACGTCAGTGCCAAAAGTGAACTGATGACAACCTACTGACAGCTGACAGATGGATCACTACTATGAGAACATCTCTGTAGTGTATATATACAACACCAGGTTACTGTATTTTTACAGGTGAGCCTCTACAGTTTTACAGTATTTGTAAAACTGTTATTTTTAAACAATAAAAATGGAAATTTAAAGCCAATTTAAACCACAGACTGTAAATATTAATGGATGAAGCCTGAGTGACGTCACCCATCTGTTCCTGCAGGGGGCGCTGGAGGCTCATCGGCAGCCGTCGCCATGATGGAAATGGCGTCACCGCCTAACTTTCAGTCAACCTAACGACAGGCTGAGAGCTGGAGCTGAAGCAGGTTTTGAGCCTCTTGACGAACCGTTACATCGCACCCTAAATCATACAACACTGTAACTCTGACAATGATGCTTTTAACAGGAAACATTAAAACAGGAGGTTTTCATAGCTAGAATGCATGCTTGTCGTATCTAATGGCTCACCATAGAAAGATGCACCAGCAAACAACATCTCTGTGTAAATAATACACAGGGATCTATGACACTGAACCCATCACTTATAGATTAGGAAGATGTGTTTATCCAAGCTGTGAATGACTCGACGTAACAGAAGAGGGGAAGCTATTGTGAGCTGTATACTTTCAGTTACAGCTTTCAGTTTTCAGGAGGGAAGAGACGCACGTTTGAATCAAGCTTTGAGCTACAGAACTCAAAAAATATCACATTCTCCAAAGACACAGCACTATGCAGTGTCTTTGGAGAATACAACAACTTAGAGTCACCTGCAGAGTCAGACCAGAGTTAAAGGGGTAACTTCAGGGTTTAACACAGAAGCTAATCGGGATCTTTTACTGTACAAACGACCTCTGGGTTTCAAGTACTATGAAGGTGGTTTACTTCTTGCCTGGGTAGATCACCATGGTCACTTGAACACTTAAACTACTCCAGAATGGGTTCTGTTCGGGGTTAGAGCTAAACCTGTACAATACAGAGTCTACTGACCAATCAGGTGTCTTGATCTTAAAGGTCTCTGAGCTGATTGTGAGAGGGGCGGAGGGAGAGAGACCGACACAGATACAAACACTTTTTCTTTACTGTATGATTTTTCTAATATGATGTTTAATAGTGAAATAGATTTTAAATGCTTTACAGTTATCATGACAAAAGCGACTAACTGACGAGACTAATCAGAGCACTAAAGTTATAAAATTAGGTAAACTTCCTGCTTTTAGATACGTTTTCAAATACATTTTTACAAAAGGCACATATCGAAATCACACAGCTGCAGCGATGAATGCAAGAAGAACTGGGAGAAAAAACTATCCCTGAGTGCGAATGTGCAAATCACGGCTCATAATATAATTATAATTATAATTTATACTTTATTGATCCCGCGAGGGGAAATTCGTTTTTACACTCTGTCTAGTTAACATGCTACACAAACATAGGCTGAAATACACACACATGCACAAACAGGATCCTATGGACATGCACTAATGGAGAGGTCTCAGAGTGAGGGGGCTGCCCACAGTGGGCGCTCCTGAGCTGGTGGGGGGGGTTAGGTGCCTTGCTCAAGGGCACCTCGGCAGTGCTCAGGAAGTGGACTGGCACCTCTCCAGCTAGCAGACCAATTTCCGGACTTGGTCCGTGCCGGGACTTGAACCGGTGACCCTCCGATTCCCAACACAAGTCCCTACAGACTGAGCTACTGCCGCCCACTTAATCATCAAAAGTGCACAATAGATCTGAAAGTAGTAACTCCCGTGTCGTCCTTTAAATGAACCATCTGCATGTGTCTGACAGTTTAAGATGTTATAATTCAGCTGCAGCTCCGACAGCTTGCAGTACATGCTTAACTCGTACATCATAGTTTGCCCAGAGATTGTGAAATATGAAAATCTGATGACTATATATTTTTTCATGTGTATAATTGTTGCATGTGCTGCTAACACCGCCTCTTTTATGCCCACGCACTCGTTGAAATTCTGGGTATACTTATCGGGTTGCTATCAAGTCTGTGCGACCGTTTGGCGTGATCTCCTTGGTTAGGGTTAGTGAAGCCAGATATCCAGAAGACACCCTGGGTATGTTGAACTCGCCTCGTAGTACAGGCCTCTGCTCTGGTTTTATCCCTAAGAAAAGTTGTTGCTATGATTCAATTCAGTCATGTCGGACATCAGTGCAGTTTGGGAGCTAGTATGTGTGCAGCAGGTGCACAGAACCAGATGGCAATCTGTGACTCAGGGTTCATTTTCCTTAAGCACAGCCTGAATATTGTGGTGACTCATATTCAGCCAAGCCAGATCCATCAGACTCCAGACAGTTTGATGCTGCGACAGAAAACCTGTGTCGTCGTTGATGTCATTTTAGTTTTTTGGGTCAGCTAAAGGCTTCCTGTATTTTGAACATATTGTTTAGTGTTCGTTTTTCTTATGTTTGTTAAGGAACCTGAACCCCAGGAAGAGTCAGTAGAAATCTTCAGACTCCCTATGTTTGACTGAAAAAAGTGTGTTTTCTAGATAGTAAAGTCAAACTTTAGGATAAAAGGCAAACTGAGACATGGCAGATCTAAAAATACTGGTTATCACAAGCACTCGAGGAGTGGAGCTAAACATAGCAGCGGACTTCTGACACAGTGAGAGAGCGAGAGATGGATAGATAGAGATGGAGAAATAGAGTGAGAGAGATAGCCTAACTAACAGCTGTGAACATTTTCCATTTGAAGTGAAACATTCCTGTGTGCTCGCAGCCCTGCACACTCCAGCGGGCTTCCTCTCAGCTCCATGTGGTATTTGTCCCCAGCTAAGATCCAGAGAGTGGGAGAGAGAGCTGCAAACTTTCCCAAGGATACCATCCAGCCACATGCCACTCTTTTCCTCCCTCACAGCAGAACAGCCCAGCTTTCCTCTCTTCTCCATCTCCTCCTACACTCCGTCTCTCCTCTACTGTCCCCTTACCCCCCATCCAGGAATAATCAGGATAATCATTTTCATAAAGGGTTTGCTTACAAATGGAAAATCAATGGAGATCTTACAGTTTCATAAGTAAGCAACAGGCAAACAGAAGTTCACAGTCACACATTTTGACAGCAGTTAAATGGATTGCTATGACGATTGGTGCATACCATCAGGTTGTCCTTAGGTGTAATAGGAAACACTCAATCACAATCACAGTCAATCGCTAAACTTTTAAACTGTTGGAATTTTTTGTAACAATGTTGAAAAACTCAATTTGAACATAAATCTCAACACCACTATTCACCAGCACTACCACACAGAGACGCTCATGGTGTGATAGATGTGTTTTGATATATTTCAAACAACGTGATCAAACTCTCTCATCACAGTTTCCACCAGACAGAGTGAAATCCATTTAAATATTTGTGCGATTGTGGTGGTGCGAGAAGCTTAGTATTGACGTGCTAATGTTTGTTGTTGCCTAGTTGTATTGCAAATAAATGGATAACACGGGTTATGTATGAGCATTTCTTCTCATATGGAAGAGCAGAATTGGATTAAACTGGATAGTGAGTGAGCTAGCATGCTAACTGTAAGAATGCTAACCATATTTGTCCCTGCTGTCTTAAGGCCCTGACACACCAAGGAGATTGTCGCCCGTCGTTGAGCGATCTTCACCCTTGTTTTTGAGGTGTGTCCGTCGCTACCCATCAGCGCCCATCAGCCTTTTTTTGGCTGGAGCCCATCCCAGCTGTTATTGGGCAAGAGGCCTGGGGAAACCCTGGACTAGTTGCCAAGCAGACAAGCAGCTACACAAACATTCTACCTGAAATTTGATTGTTTTAAATGTAAATATCTCTGCTATAATACCTCTGATTTCATTTCACATAGTCATATACAAGGATGAGACAGAGCACACATTTCTAGCCTGATCTTCTCTCTTGAGCCACTTTCACACATGCATTGCAATGCACTCCTGAAAATTACCGACACTGTCCAAGAGAAGCGCATGTGAACTGAACCGCTCAACCGAGTTCATGTGGACTTTTTCCTGCCAGGCACCGAGTAAATTTGTAGGCAGTCAGAGACAATGTACAAACACAGCAGGTTGGACGGCTGTAGCCTACTGGTTGGAATCCTACCTGTGGCTCCTTTTCTGCATGTCATTCCCCTCTCTCTCTCTCTTCGATTTCTGACTATTAAATGTCCTGTCCCTCCAATGAAGGCATAAAAAGCCCCACAACAAAGATCTTTAAAGAAAAACAACAACACAGCAGATAACATTGACTGTGAGCGATGGCAGGGTGATCATATCGTTCAGTTTCTCTGCTTTATACTATTCATGGCTTGCTTCAGTTGTCCATATTATGTTTTGTACTATTGTGTGTGTATTTTACAAATATTCTTAAACATATTGTAGAGATATTAATCTATATGTATATATATATATATATGTATTACAAGTGTGATGGCCCTCCAGCCAGCAGGGCCTTCTCTTGTGTTTTCCCCTCTCTGTCTTTGTGTGCGTCTTCCTGCAGTTCATTAACAGTGGGTATTCTCTCAGGTGGACGCAAGATCCAAGAGCTAACCCATTCAATCTCTCATTCACCTTCATTCCTCACCTTGTCGCTCCTCATGCTTTTGTTAAGTTTTTTTTATTTGGTCAGTTCATTTCATTTCACAACATACACTGCGTATTATACACTCACCCAACAGCCGGCACACTGATTAACTGATTAACACACCTCACCGTGTGGTTGAAAATTGAGCTAAGTCATGACACAAGTTGTAAGAGTGCATCTGAAACAGACGATCTTTCACTGTGAAGTACTCGTGTTAAAAGTTATTCCTGAAAAGGTTTGGGCCTGAACTTATATGAAATCATCTTGAAAATGTCAGGGTTTAGTCTCCTCTCGGCTTGAACTCCTCTTTGCTGATGTCTTCCTCACTTAAATACTGTCAGTTCTCGTTCTGTATCGTCAGTGATCTGTGTTTGTCCTTGCAGGATAACTATTACTTGCATGCTCCCACTTCCTTGGCTTGTGTCCAAATGCACAATAAGAACTCTGGAACTCTTTCTCCTCTTTCTAATTGCCAAAATCTCGTGCCCTCACAACTGTAACCGTCATGAAGTGTGTGTTTGTTTCTGGCCCCTGGATCTGGTTTGTACTTGTGTGTCCTCAGGATCTTTTGGGTCTCCAGTTGTGTGCGTAACCTGATGCTTCGGCTCCAGCCAGTTGCTGCAGATGGTAGAGAGCACAAAAGCTGAGCACAAGAGGGGAGCGAGGAGGAAGTGTTGTTATCACCAGCTGGCTCAGTGGCTCAGCCGGCGCAGGCAGTAAGACGAGTACAGCAACAGGAACGCGTGGGTGTGCATGTAGGCTGTACTGAGGCCCCTGTAGTCTGAGAGGGCAAACATAAGGAGTGTGTCCGAGAGTGTACATGTACGTTGTTTCTAGGTGCAGTGTGTGTATCCCTGTTTGTGTGTCTTTTAGGCATGATTGTGTGTGGCCTTTAATGCACCTCAACGCAGTGGGCCCACACATGACGTACTTCTAGCCCAGAGCATTTTCTGTGACCTTCATCTTGTTTGTTTGTGCAGCCTTCCGAGCGGACGCTGAGAAGCTTATGCTTGTTGCTGTGTTGTTTTAGTCCTGATTACCCAGCGATTAATGTCTAAATGTTACAGCAATTTGCAAACATCTGAGATAAGTCAATACCGCAGGAAATATCACCAGAAAAAAAAAATCAACTCTCCTCAGGCAGTCTGTTCTGACTCAGGACAACTACTGGAGTTTTTGCAAACTGATGATAAGCTGAGCAGACAGACTCCAGTCAGCAGGGGATAATCCTGATTTGAACCCCTGTAAGTTTGGATGCTTTACATTAGCGCCCGTCTGTGCTGATGCCGCTCAGTCTCTGAGGGATTCAGACTTAAAGAAGCTAGGGCCTCTGACAGTTGGGAGGATGCAGCCATGAGATCTTGCTTACCAGTAAAACTAAAACAAGAACACATTTCCCGTAACATATATCAAATCCCCTCCCATTTTTAGCGTTTGTGTGTGTGTGTGTGTGTATGTGTGTTTCTGTGTGTGTGGTGAGTGTCTTTGTGTGGCCTTGTGGTGTTACTGAGTTCACATACTCACACGTCTGCCTGGGAAATTTCTCTAACATACTGCATATACTTCTGAAGATGAAACAGAAAGTTACTTTTAAACTTATCACTGCAAATATTCAAAGTCTGTTTACAGTTTAGGGTTAGCTTGGACTCCACGACACGACTGTAAAGATATGACAACACATCATTTTCCAAGTGCTTTCTTTCCAAGCAGCCTCTTCTCTTTCCACATAAATCTTTCCGTATTTACATCTCGATTTATAAAAAGTCCAAGGCCGACATTCCCTCTCTCTCATCATGTCATCCCACCCTTTCCTAAAAACGGGTTATTGTTAGCACGTGGCATCATCGCAGCCAAACACAAAAGGGATTGTCCACTACAACAAAAAAAGTGGACTAAATCCTGACATCATCTCTTCCTTGTCTCTTTTAATAGCTTTTTGATGTGCACATTCAGTTCCACCTCTGCCACACTACATCTTTAAGAGAGTGGAGCTCCTGTTAGAGAAGGCACTGTTACATAACGGCCCCCCCTGCCCCTTCCTTTGCACATGTTTCAGAGTGTGACTGCCATGAGTTCCACACTGAAAAGGGGGACAGAGGACCCTCTGAATGATCAGAGCTGGAGGAGGGAGGGGAGTGTGCATGGTAGTTGCGATGTCCACACAGTACATCATTCCTCCTCCCTGCGTCAGCCTCCACCCTCTTCCCCAGGCTGTCAGCCGTCCCCAGTCCACGGACAATGGGACTGTTCAACCAAAATAGTACCTTGCTTAAGCCAGGCTTCCTGCTGGAGTCCTGGCCTTGCAATAGTTCTTTCCCCTTATCAAAAAGGGGATTCCTAACTCCAAATGGTGACTGGAATAGAGGGCAGTTTGGAGACAAGGTCCTCTTAGTTGAGAAGACAACTGGGGTGAGAGGAACAGAAAAGCTCAGTACAGCTGTGAGGATGGCGAGGCTTGAGACAGGGGGAGGACTGAAACAGAAATATCACACGTTGTAGTCCAGAGCCAGCATGAACAGGCAGGGATCAGACTTGAGGTTTGTCAAAGTAACGCAGAGATATATTCACCTTTAACGATGTGTATGCAATGCATGCGCAAGATGGCTGCCTCCCATCTCCTTTGTCCGTTTGGTGCGTCGGCTGTGCACGTCCTCAAAAAATCTGACAGGGTCAACACAGGACCAATGACACCAATTTCAGAAAATTTTAGGGGGGGCAACTGATGGACCAAGTCTGCATTTACCAAGCAGCAACTTCTGTAAAAAGTATAAAAAACCTGCAGTTGCTGGAGTGTCCACTTCAGGCGGGCTGCGAAAGCCCAAGAAGTCACATACACACCCATTCTTAAATGTCTGTTCTTACAGCAGAAATCAACATGTTTACCAGCCTGATACAAAAATAGAGTTACTTCCACTGTACAGGGAGTAGATTATTCGGTAAAACTCATCTGTCTTGAGGAAATTAAGGCTAAGAGTTCCTCATAATAAGAGGAGTGGCTGATCTGACTGTTGGACAGGCACTTTGTAACTGTTTCTGTAGCTCACTCACTACTTTGTAACCGCCAGCTCTTCTCCTGTTAACAGGTTGACCAAAGGTTAGTTTGAAACAGCATTTCCAATATGGCAACCGCTGCATGGGTTTCGCAAGTCCGATTCAGAAACCAATGGGTGACGTCACTTCATGCTTTATACGATCTATGACATGAACCACATTTGTGCAAGTCATTGCCATTGCACAGCCACAACATACATGTCAAACTAGCCGGCACCAGAAAAGTTATTTCAAGAAGTCGATGCAGAAATCGACAAAACTAAATGGAAACAATTTCAGGATGGTTACATCTGTGCACAGTTGTGAGTTGGAGAAACAGAGCAGGGACGGTGCACACGGAGTGCTCTGACCAGCAGTCATCAGACCTCTGAGCTGATCTGAGTTGCTATTGATTAATCTTGTTACTTTTCATCTCCAAAGAAACAGTAAACTCCAAACTCGAGTGTCTTTCGTTTACATCCCGGACATTTAGGTGTTGTACACTGAGCTCTCTGGTGAGCCCTCTAGAGGTATCCTCCAGAAACTTGGATAGTGAATAGCCAAGTATGTGAACAATAACGTTCATAATGCAGCTGGATGTGAATGCAAACGCAAAGAAGAAGGTATAAAAACAATACACACAATATCACACATTGCAGTCCAGAGCGAGCATCAACATGCAGGGTTCAGGCCAGAGGCGTAAAGGGTACCAAAACGACCTTCCTGTTTAACTCACATTCAGTTGAGCTGCACATGCAAACACATCTGAATTGATGGACTTCTGCAAACTCTCACAGCTGGTATGTCACCCTTTTGAGATTAGTCAACTCTGACCAAATCAGACCACAGACAACAGTGCTTCACGTTGCAGAAACAACAATGGACGCACATGCTGTCAAAAACAGGCTATGCTCAGCCACAAAACAAACACAAATGATGGCTTTAAATAGGCTCAGTGACTGCAAATTCCCCTAAAATCTTGGCCTGGGGAGGGTAAACAAAGTAAAAGGAAGTACTGTCAAAGTACTTGTCATCTACAACTTGAAAAATATTTGCATTATTCTCTGAATATCTGTTCTCAGGCAGATAGAAAGTCTAACGACTGTACTGATGTGTTAATACTCCATGTGGTGACTCTTTGCGATTGAATACACACTTAAACACAATAGGGACAGAAAATACTTGAACACATTGTATATTCAAGAAGTTAATATACCCAATAATCAGAAAAGGGTGCAGTGAAAGCATTGAGGGGAAAATACTTATTCAGAACATTTTCAATATGTCACCTTCACTACAAGAAACCTTGTTATCAAGCGAGCGTTATCAAGTTCTATTACTATTACTATTACTATTTTTCATTTGTGATTAAAAAAAAACACACAACAGAATAGTAGGTTGAGATGACAATTACTACAAAGTCTGGGCACGTAATCGCCTACAGAAGCAGTTTTTGTGCTCATATTTGTGTATATTGGCTTTCGGCCAATTGCAATCACAGAAACAGTGCACGTTACATGTGTTGGATGGCCTATGTTGGCCTCCTGTTAACAGTGTTACCTTCTATTACTGCTGTATAATTCTTAATGATAGTTGTCATGTTTGTGTAAGACTGCCTTATTTGGTTATGATCATTCAAGTTATTTATTTATTTGTAAATGTATTTAATTCATCAACCAAACAATACAATTAAATAAAAAACAAAAAAATCTAAAAAACTTGAATGTAAAAGGAGCAGAAGGAAGAGTAATCTTATTTAATCTGCCCCTCTTTCAAAAGACATTAATTAAACAAAACACATAATTTAAAATCAACTCAGACATGAGCCAACTGATGAGAGCTCAAATCTCCATCATCCTCAGATGGTTTTTGAAGTTTCTTCGAACAAAAGACAAACAAAAACAAAAGTAAAACCAGTTTTGCATTAAAAAATGGTGCAAACGTGGTTTAAAAAAAGCTTGAGACCACATGAAGGACTGAGGGTAATATGACACTGCTCCCCAGATTTCTGAGAAAAGCAGCCCATCTCTCTTTCTCTAAAGCGCTCTCTCTCTCTCTCTCTCTCTCTCTGAAGCTCTTGCAGCCTGAAGACAGACCCTGTCCTCCCCGAGGGTTCTGCTCGCTGCAAACCCAAGAAAGACTTTTTCTCTGCATTGTGTAGAAGACATGTTGTGAAAGGTTTTGGCTCTGACTGTTGGACAGCAATGGGGGCTGTCTGTGTGAGGGCCTCATTCATGGCTGTGGAAATATGATGTGGTGAGTCGATGCATATGGGCCTGTACATCTCTCCCCCTTTCCGTCTGAAGTGCATTCAAACCACGTCGTCCTACTGAGAGCTTTATTATGCTGCCCAGGGGACCACATCGTCTCTGTGGCTGCATCATGGATCCCTCTGTCGACTCGGCCTCTCTGGTTTCTCTCTCTATAACACAGCGCAGTGACTAACTGGGAATGCACCTTGTCCATCCCTAGAGGACCACCAGGACTGAACAGCACGTGTCCCCTCTACAAACGTCCCCAACTTATCGAGCCCCCACCCCCCTAGCACCCCCAGGATGCTTATGATTGTATATTTCACTCAGGCTAAAATTACTTTAAAAGTTTGTCTCACTGTTTTTAAAATCACATTAACATGAAGATAAGGATAGCTCAGGTATTCTCCGTGTCTGGACAAAAACCTGTGCCAGGCCTCAAAGACACTTTATACTTCCACCTCAGCTACGGCAATGGACAACACACCACGGGGAATTTTCAAAGTGTGTGTTGAAAGGCATCTATATATTCCATTCAAAAGCACATTCAGATGTATGAATGCAGAGAAGCCTGCAGGAAAAAATTAAAATGAGCTCTGTGTGAACGTGAGCAATAAAAACTGGCCATTGCTGTGACATGATGATGTTACATGTGAACTTCACTTGATTGATGCAACTCCAACTGGAGAAAAAAAGAGCACAAAATTCTCAACACTGAAATGTCTCACAAGAACAAAACGCCGAGCCTGATCAGCAGTAAGCATACTTTTGTCTCCGATTCAAAACAAGTAACACATACCAGCAGCACTTGGGATAGAAGGCAGCCTCATACAATTAACAACAATTGGTGGCATTCCCTTAAGGATTTTCCCAGACAAAAGTGCTTGCCGTATCAATACTGTCCCTCGCTCCCTCCCTCGCCTGCAGTGCTGTGGTATCATATCTGGCCTCTTTGTGCGCAGGGGGATTTCCAGCCGCTGAAACGGTGAGCCGGTTGGGAATGGGCAACCGACCTCTGGGCAGCGTTTCTTTAACCGTGTGGGAACGGAGCTCTCCGTGTGGGACTGGTGGTGACACGTGACAAATACACACATACTTTTTTTCCACGAGCACACACACACTGACACAGTAACTTGGACGGTGTGAGAGGGAAGCGTCATGACAGGTTTAGTAGGGAAATCCTGCCAAATCGTATGCTCTTCTTGAGGAATCATTCAGTCTCACCTGACCTCCACAGAGAGGCAGGACTTGGCAATGGGACTTGGGCTGACTATGCACAATGTGTAGATTCTAATGCATACACTTGTAGTCATGTCCACACATGTAATAAACACTGAATAACTAAAATATAGACCAGAGGCTTTGTTTCAAAGGAGTGTTGAAGGTCATTTTAACGATCTTCTTCTCAAAGAAGAATCAAAATCTGGGTAATTGTAGACACCTCAACGTTTGAGAACAGCTGCAGGTGTGAGACAGGACATGCACACCTCTTTGTGTGATAACTGAGCTTCCCTTCAACCATGTGAATGTTGACACAGTCACATTCATCAGACTTTAAGAGAAGCATGACCATTGCGCTAAATGAATGCAGAATTATCTTCTAAATAAATGGGACTAAAGACATAAAAAAATAGCTGTATGCTTTTCTAGTGATGCAGTTGTAAATATTCATGTTTGACCCAATGTATGAACCTGCACAAATATTCACACAGAAATTATTTATTTCTCTTATATCTGATTTGAGGGCAGTGGTTAGCGCTGTTGCCTCATAGCGAGGAGGTTCCTGGTTTGAATCCCCGTCTGACAGGAGCCTCTCTGTGTGGAGTTTGCATGTCCCCCCCCCGTGCATGTGTGGGTTTTCTCCGGGTACTCCGGCTTCCTCCCACAGTCCAAACTGGTGACTCTAAATTGCCCGTAGGTGTGAATGTGAGTGTGGCTGGTTGTCTCTATATGTCAGCCCTGTCATTGACTGACCAACAGTCCAGGGTGTACCCTACCTCTCGCCCAATGACAGCTGGGATCGGCTCATGGCCCCCACGACCCCGAACGGGAAAAGCGGTTTAGATAACGGATGGATGGACATCTGATTTGGCAAAAAGTGCAAGTGAGTTGTCTTTGACTTTCAAATTGGGTATTTTTGTGGCTCTTTCATTTGTACACTGTACATCTGCCCATTTGTGTGATAACAGATAACAGCGAGTAAACCAATCTGAGTCAGTCTACACTACAATGCAGCACACAAATTGAACTTCCCCGGTAAATGACATTTGGATTTTCTAGTAGACAAATGATGTCTGTGCTTGCTCCACAGACTCGTGCACATTTTAGAGGCCAGGAAGGCACATGTGACCGCTTTGATGTGCGACAAATTCTTCACATTCTTTCTGATCGGGGGAATTTAACTAATAGAGCACCAATTCAAGTTGCATCTGAGAGTGCTGCAGTCGATCATGATGTGTTCATTACACATACAGGTGCAGAATTTATTTGAGGAAAAAAGGGAAATGCAAAAAACTTAAAATGCATCACACTTAAAATGTATTATGCTAAAAGAAGAAAGTTCTCTAGACTCATGGAGAAATACTTAAAAACTCAGTAATCCAATGTAATAAAGCCATTCAAAATAATGTGAGAAGTCAAATGTAATTGTTGATGAACAGGATACATCTAATTACAATTAAAGGGGACTTGACAAAGACCCCTAACACAGTGTGTGACTCTACATAGAGCAGCTCTTGTAAATGCAAAAACCTAATCTTGTGTCTCAATGAGTGAATCACTAAAAACATGTCTGGCCAGCGGTCAGTAATGGGCAGACAGAAGGTTAATCAGATCTACTCGGCAAACGCAGAAAACCCCAGCTGCACAGAAACCATTCTTCTCTTAACAGACTTGTAATTTCAGAGACAGACAGACAGATGCGGCTTACAAAACAACTCGTGAAGAGGAATGCCAGCCATTTGGCATGTACAGTACAACAGATGAATGGCTTTTGTTGAGGGGTTTCACCGGGCCTAGTTGACAGAGGGCTAAAGTCAGTGCTCCCCAGCCCAGCAGACAGACGGGACAAAGACAGGCCAGTGTATTTCACCCACAGTTTTTTCTCTGGGGGCCTTTTCACAGCTAATCCACTGGGCCTGAGAGGAGCAGCAGGACAGGTCAGTAATGCTGCTCCACCTCTGTGGAGGCCTGAGTCTTTGGCAGCATTATGGAGGCAGATAAAGGCGCTAGACGCTGCCTTCTGTGTCTCTGAAGTCACTCTTGTAAGGCTGATCCTGATCCCTGACATGGGACTATTGGAAGGAAGGCTGGCAGGTCATTGGCTCAGTTTGATGGCCAGGTAAGCTGCTGTAGAGTCTGCTGTTTCTATAGTCTGCCCTGGCTGGACGCTCGCACTATGGCCGGGCTGTCATGAGATGAACAACAGACATCCTTACCTTCCATGACTACCTCCCCTCCCTATTTCATTCCGTCTTTCTCTCCCTTTGGCTCCCTTTCCACGCTCTCTACCCTACTTCTGGACACCCCAAATCACCCAGCCCCTATTTTTTATTAGTGACCACTGTGAAACAAAAGCACTCTAAATATGTCACATTCCACATGGTACCTATCTCTGCGGTGGTAGGACTTTCTCACAGAACTTAAACCCTATTTTTCTTTGAATGAGAGTACTCTATTGTTGTTCAAATTGTCCATCCAAACCCTAGCAACTTCCCCAAATCGGTATGCCACAGGAATTCCTGGCTCCACTGCCAACTCTAGCTACCTGGTAAAGGGGATTAGGGCTGCTTTATCCTTTAGTCAAGAATGCGGAATGGCTGAACTTCTGACCAAGTCAGACAGGCTTGACATTCAAATCCTCTGTTCCAGGGTGATGCCTCCAACCTTTGTTGTCCTCTTCTTCAACTAATGCTCCATCAGGACAATTTGAAATCAATATCACCTCATAAGCTATTTTAAAAAACTACTGTGTCTCATGCATGTTGATGTTAAACAGCAAATAAAGTCGTAATGTTATAAAGTCGTAATGTTGACTCAAAAGCTTTCATAGAACTTAAAGATCAAAGGTGTAAGAAATAGGTCAACACCCACAAAAAGGCTTGGCCAAAAGCCTTACCCTTATTATAATTATAATCTTAACAGTAACATTCATGTATGAACACTCTCCATCCTTTAAAGATGTTAAGTCAGAACAGGTAAAACCCTGTGCCCACCCATCAATGGTCCAACTCCTCCTCTTTGGCCTCTAGGCGATCATGTAAAAAATAGCTATCATCGATAGCATTCCTGAGTCATGACACTTTGCTCAAGGTGACTACCGCTCCCAGTTACCCAGCAGTTATTCTCTCACACTCAAGCCTGTTCATGAACAGCATCCCAGTGCATCGGAACATACTGTAGCTGTGCAGCTGCACATGTCCCCATCAAAACATGAAGAAATAATGACAGGGCGAAAAGCATGGTAAAAATAAAGACTGTTAGCAGAATTATAGCTGCTGGCATTAGTAACACATATTCAGCACATCATAATCAGGTCATCCGTAAGATATGCTGCATATTCTTAAAATACAGCAACGCCATCTTCCAGGGTAAGAGAAAAATAAATATATCAGTGGTGAAAATATTTTACGAATCCTAGACTTACGGTTAACCAAAACCAGTCTTTTGAACTGGTAAAGGTATGAGGTACATACCAGGGCAGGACTGTGCTACAGTGAGTGGGCAGGGCGATGCTTTCACACAGTTTGAATCTTCATTCAGAATTTATTGAGCAATCTCTGACAACACTTTAACTCTGGGAAACACTGAATGAAACGGCACCGATGTAGAAACTAAACTGCTTCTTCTGAAGAGGATCCAAAACAGCTGTATACTGACTCAAGCCAAAGGCTCACCAGAGCTAGATTCATCATGGAACATTTAATAATGACATCAACAAATTCAGAAGCTCCGAAGTTCAGATTTTAGTGTGAGCATACACAGGTGGAACAAGAGGGCTATGTGCAAGCACTTTACATTAATGGGCTTTAGGACCAATGTGCATTATACCAGCATTTTAGCACTTTACCTCCTGTCTCTTTACCTCCTGTCCGATGGTCACTTTATTCCTGGTTTGTTTTCAGTAAAAGCTCATAGCCACCTTTTTTAGTGTTATATGCGTTTCCTGGTCATCTACCTGTTCACTTTATGTTGTTTGGTTTCTGCTTGTTGTTGTGCTATCTGCCTTTTGTGAGGTTTTATGTACATTTGTAGATGTGTATACCATCAAGCTGGAGGGGGACCACAGATGGAAATTACCTCTTTAATCTGGAATATTAACATGTTTATCTTCATTAGAAGAAGATGAAGAACATATGCTTTATTTATCCCTCGAGGGGAAATATCACACTCTTTTATGAAGACATGCTACACACACATAGGCTGAAACACACACACACAAACAGGACCCTGTGGACGCGCACTAATGGAGAGATGTCAGAGTGAGGGGGCTACACACAGCGGGCACTCCTGAGCTTGTGGGTTTTGGTGCCTTGCTCAAGGGCACCTCTGCAGTGCTCAGGAGGTTTATTGTCTTTTTTTTGTCTCTTATTCGTTTTAATTGTACTCTCGACGTCATTGTAAATGAGGGCTTGCCCTCAATGATTTCTCGAGAATAAATAAAGGTAAAATCAAATAAAAATAAGTTCTGGCCCCTCTCCAGCTACAAGACCAATTTTTTAAAAAAAGGGATGTGCTGTCCCTATTTTTTCATAAATAGATCAAAATAAATGAGATTACACAAAGCTTACTGTCTAAACAATCTTATCCATAACCAACTACAATGGTAATCATGCCAATGCTGACAGCAAGGGATCAAGACTGATCATTGACATCATACACGTAATTGTCCCGTTTTGGACCTGCACCTAATGTGTGTGTGTGTGTGTGTGTGTGTGTGTGTATTCAGAACTTCATACACTCTTCTGACTTTTAAATATCAAACATCTTAAAGGCTTCCAAAGTCATCTGTGAAACATTAATGAACACACTACAAGTTTAGTCTTTACATTTGGAAATTAATTAGTTCAGGGTGTAACTCTCAAACACGGTAAAGGCAATGATTTTGTTTATCTAAACTATGGGAGGATTATCCTGTGTTTAAAGCGTAAACTTAATTCTGAGAAACCGTTGCTAGGCCACAGCCCAAACTTTGATCAAACACCAAAACCAAATCTTGCACCTCTCTCTCAAATCAAAACCAAACCGGGCTTTTCCATTTTTAGGCGCTGCCTATCTACGTTACACCACATGAGACAAATGAAAAGTAAAAAAAAAAAGAGAAGAAACCTGCAAAACAAGGTGTGTCTCATTTTTAGGCGATGTAAATGTGAGTTCCTGTCCTGTAGAAAAGAATAAACAGGAACTTCTCCTTTAATGCGTTTATTAACATACGTTACACAACAACGTTTATAACAGTTTAATTTTGGTTTTCATCTACAGGCCTTCTCTTAGAAAAACTTGTCTGAATGTATCTGCTGGTTAGCCAGTCTGTCTGAAACTTCTACTATTCAGTCAGTAACTTGTAGTGTAGCCGCTTACATAATTTTAGCTTTATAAGTGTAGGGAAGTATATCATGGCATAAAAGAGAACAAAAAATCGCAAAGATTTCAGTTTTTCAGAAGGCAAAAGCCCAGTGGGACAGAGGGGCAAAACATTTGAAGACACTGCTGCTCTAGGTGTGGGGACAAGACTTAAAACAGTATAACATAAATGGAGGCTATAGTCTTCCAAGCGGGCGGCCCGGGTTCAAGTCCAGCCTGTGGCTCCTTTCCCGCGTGTCGTTCCCTACTCTCTCTCCCTGATTTCCAACTCTATCCACTGTCCTATATCTCAATGATAAATATCTATGGACCAAAGTTGTTGCTGGCAAATAATGTGATAATAATATTCATCTTCTTTGCTCAAATTTTCTTATTTACTCACCATTTTGATCTCCCCTCACAAACAAACTCTTTTACTGTCCACCCCATTATTGTACAAAGCAGAGTGAGTAGCGGTTGAATTTCTTGCTCTCTCCAATCTTTCGTCATCGGTTGAATTCCATACCAGTGCTGCTGTCCTTCATGGAGGTTTGGGAGGCACCTGTGAGGGGGATGCTGTGGTCGACCTTGCCCTCCTCTCAGTTCTGGAGACCAGCTGACTTTTATCAGAGGGCCAAGTCTATCAAGGACAACACTCAGGCATACCACTGAGAGAGACAAACTGACCTCCTACACCGGGTGGAAATGGACATGAATCTACCACAACCACAGGAGGAGACTTACAAACACAAATACTGCTACACACATTCTGCATCAATATGAACATTATTAATATATTGTTTTTTATCCTCTGAAACTGTGGCTCTTAACGAGTTAGTCTCTGATTAGGAAATCTCACTGGCTTTTTCATTCCTCGAAAAACCCCGGGGCGGCCGGCGCAGGGAGGACTGAGGCCTGACACCTGATGCCCTCCTCCTGGCACCAAGGGCCACTGAAAGATTCCTCAGGCCTGTGAAACCAGCCGGCTGTGCGCAGGGTTCAAAGAATCAACAAATTCCAGGGCAGCTCTCAGGGGACAGTTACTTTGTAAACGGCCACACAGAACTAAAAACCCTTCAAATATTTGAGAATGGTCATTATAGACTCACTAAACTTATCAGGGACCATGCACGTGCTTTGGATGAACACTTAGCCGTGCAGAAACAGTTATTTCAATAAGCAACATTACCTCAATACTCAACTCACTGGCATCTATATTATCTCTGCATATCACTGCAACTAAGACTTCTGAACATTTCATTGCATTTACATTATGATGACAAATGTGTGCAACTGAGATAGTTAGAGTTACTTTGTTAAAAATAAATGGTAAATAGACTTGAGCTTGTAAAGCACTTTTCTAGTCTTCTGACTACTCAAAGCACTTTTACACCGCAGGTCACACCTACACATCCACACACTGATGGTAGAGGCTGCTGTGAAAAAAGTCCATCAGAAGTAACTCATACCGTTCATATAGGCTGCTGACAAAGCAGCTGGAGCAACTTGGGGTTAAGTATCTTGTCCAAGGACACAACAGACATGTAGCTGCAGGAGCTGGGGATCAAACCCCCGACCTTCCGATCGAGAGACTACCGACTCTACCAACTGAGTCACAGCCGCCAGTAAAGTGATCACTTAAGGCCAAATAAGGGAGAAAACCAATCTGCAATCTGTGACTCTAAAAAACTTCCTATTGAGGTGGGAAGCCAGATACTAATAAAGGATGGTGTGTGCGTGTATATGTATGTGTGTATGTGTGTGTGTGTGTGTGTGTGTGTGTGTGTGTGTGTGTGTGTGGGGTCCGTCCAGATGGACAGAGGGCCAATATGGACGGATTGGGGTCACAACAGAAACCAGAGTATCAAAGCTGAGAGGGCTGATTCCAGAAACTTGGCACTTTCAAGTAGCACTTATCCGGGGGTATCATATAAACTTAACCCTGCTGTCAGAATGGCCGCCTGGAAGGAAATGAGTTGAGGGTCATGACCTTGAAAGCACAAGTCAAACTTCGGCGGCCATGGCACACAGAGACTCACAAGGTAAGCTGCACATCCACAGCCTCGGCGCGCCAGATGGCTTGAAAATCTGAGTCGAGGGCTGATGGAAATCTCTGAAGACCCAAGTCCAGTCTCAGCCCCCTCCACAGGAAAAGCAGAGTGATACATAAGAAACAGGGCAACTGTCACAGGACGACCACACACCACTTCACACCAGTTTCCTTCCATTTATCTCTCAATTTAAATCTAAAAACTGCAGTTTAAAAAAAGGAAGTAGACAGAAAAGTTACAGTGATGTGCATCCTTGAGTTTAATCTCCAGTGAGCTAAATGTGTTGCACAGATTGTCAGCTTGATAATCTAGTTCCTCCATACTTAACCCCTGGCTCCCGAGCTGCATGCGGCTCTTTGGTGACTAGTTGTGGCTGTTTTAATTACTCCTTGAAAAAGATCCAAAACATCTTTTTTTAATAAAGGGAGGCAGTAGAAATGATTATTTGGAAGTCACACCACAGTGATTCTCACACACAGACTAGTTCTGGGCAATTAATCCAGATCCAATTCAATTATGATGTTGACTTCCCACGATCATGGAAACAAGATAATCGAGATTAAATAATTACTGTGCTGCCTGCCGTGTTGCAGGTTTTGTCATGTTTGGTAATGTTTCAAAGTGTTTGTTATATTTTGGCTGCAACAGTTCATCATCACTACCTAAAGAAAGTTAGTTAAAGTTATCTTTTTTTTATTTTTTATTATTATATATACTTTATTAATCCCGGAGGGAAATTCTGATTTAACACTCACAGGGAGCGCAACAAAGCGGTTGGGGGTTCAGTGCCTTGCCCAAGGGCACCTCGGCAGTACTGGGGAAGGCACCTCTCCAGCTACCAGAACAACTTCCATATTTTGGTCCGCATCGGGACTTGAACTGGCGACTGTCCGATTCCCAACCAAAGTCCATACAGGCTGAACTACTGCCCCCATATATACACATGTACTTTTTTAAAGTAATCTAGTTTCTTTTATCCTTTTTTTTTCAGTGTGTTTAAGTCGGTAAATGCACATGATGCAGATGTTATAACAGCAATAAATCACTAGTTTATTAATCATGATCTCAATATCAATTAAAATAATTGAGGTAATGATTTTTTGCCATAATGGAGCAGCCCTGACATACATGATACTCGGGTGGACTGTCCAGGTATATTCACGGCCACCCAAGTATAATTGCTGACAAAAAAATAAATAAAATGTCTATAAATACAATCGCTTGTGCTCAAGAGAGAGAGAGTGAGCAAAAGAGAGAGAGAGAGAAATCTGTTCGTACGTCCCTCCAGTATATGCACCATTGAGTTGTGATCTCTCCTGTTAAAAATGAAGCTTCAATTCATTATTTTGAAATTTTCTGCACCTGGAAATGCAATCCTGTACTTGTAGTTTATCAGAGGTGGGAAAAATTCTAAAATTCTATGTAAAATTAGAGATTCTCCAAAAATGTGTTGTTTTTTTTGACAAATCAGTCATAGTCTAATGCTAGCTCTTTAACTCAGTAGAATGTCAAATGGAGCAAAATTAAATTCAGACTACTCCATGAGATTGGAGTAGATCCTGAAGAATGTACTAATTCAAAAATAGACTTTGAATCATGAATCCAGAATCTTCTTGAATTGAAAATTGATTCTGAATTGAATCGTGACCCCAAGAATCAAAATCAAATCGAATAGTGAGACACCCAGAGATTCCCAGCCCTTCAGTTTATAATGATTGTTGTAATATGTTTCATTATTAACAAGTTGCCACACACACAGATCACCTGATGTTATAACTGGATAGTGAGTAGAAAATGTCAAAATGGGGGTAATCTTATTTGAGCGTCTTCCGTGTACTGCTAATGAATAATGTCAAAAGAGCAGAAACACACTTTAAAACAAATCTACATAATGAGGCGGGACAAGACGCTGTGAGAATGTGTGATGTGTAAGTCTGTATGTGTGCATGCGTGAGAGTGTATGGAGATAAGAGAATGAAGAGAATGGAAGGGAAGTAAGATGGTGCAGATAAAAGTCAATAGTGGCACAAATTATGATAAGAGAATAAAGAAAAAATAAATAAATACAAACAATTATAACGATACAACCTAACCTAATAGAAATAGAGTACGATGGATCCACAGCAATGAGCTGTCTGGTACTGTTAGTGAACTGCCATTATCAGCACTTAATGACATTTGTGGTTGCATAAGGGTTATAATAATAACAGATTATAGAAGTTGCATGCTTTTCTCTGATTAATAAAATACAACTACCATCCCTATTCTCTAATACTAAATGTTTGTAGGGAAGAAAGGGACGTTTGTGGCTCTTACAAAATATGCTGTCGTACCTCTGGTCCAGTTTGGTGACAGGTTAGAATATCTTTGTAAAGTCTTAATATTGACTTCCCACTGACACATTTTTTCAGGCTTTTTTTTACCTCCGCTTCTAGCCAACTTTGTACTCCATAGTGCGCACTGTTATGTCATCAACCACACAGTCTACAACACAAGTAGGTCATAATGATGCATCACGACTTTGCTCAAATATCACCATGGTAACAAAAGTAACAAATAAATGATTTAGTCCATCTCTTCATATGTTCTGTCTCTGTTCATACGTCAGAGATACAGATAAGTTATGTCGACCATGATGGTAACTGGAAGAAATAAACTGGCTTCATTCTAAATTACAAGATAATTTCTTGACTTTCAGAAGCAGCCGATGCAGCACACATGTCTTCTCAACTTCCCCTCAGGCTCCGTTTGCAGTGGAGAGTGAAAATCTGCTAATGGCTGTTGTCGGTCGGGCTTCTCTTTGACTGACAAGGTGGGATTAAGGACTCTCCCAGTTTCTGCTCTCATTCCAACATGCACTGATCATCCCACCAGTTAAAAGGTTCAGAAAGCAATTTTCTGTGACAAACGCACTTACTGTAGCTCAAAGTCACAAAGTCTTGGTTGTACTCATTACTGCAGTATTTCCTGCAGGCCTCAAACGTTTAACTGGTCAGAAATATCATCATGGATGAAACTCTGCAAATCTGACTAATATTTAAAATGACAGAGACAGTGACGATGATGTCAAAAGCAGTAAAATAAAAACTCCCCCCCTCTCTCATCTGTTGCTCATCCCAACATGACTACTGGTTAACCAAATGTTTAAAAACCAACATACAGTCTCTTTTTTTTGTTGTTGATCGATTGTATCCAAAACTACAGAAGCATAAATAAAACTACAGATCATAAGTCATATTTTTAACCCAAAGCTGCCACAACAGGAAGGAAGAGGAATTTACATGAAGAAACGTACTGACTCTCTCAAGTCCTTTGGGTCTCATGAAGATGCAAAGTTACATTTATGTCTCTTACAAAAAGACACTGACAACATTTCAGTACCAGAATGTTGCCAATGTTTTGTGTGCAATTTGGAGAGTATGCAGGAGTTTTCTCGCAATGGAAATAGAACATGATATTACCCAACATTTGTTGCCTACTGTATAGGACTAAGGCCCAACCAATATGAGATATTTGGAGCTGATACCGATATGAGGGAGTGAAAAACAAAATCTTAATCTGATATATTGGCCAATATCTTTTTTAGAACTATCTTCGATACACATTTATTGCATTGATCCCTCCAATGCAGTTGTCAAACATTTGTGGATGAAGACAAGATGGTCACTCAACCTGAAAGTTACCGTGTTTGTACGTGCATCACCGCTTGACGCTCTGGACAGTGATAATGTTAGTGGTGATTCTTATAACGCCCCCTGCTGGTGACAGAGAACTGCCAGTGTAATATTATGATACAATTACATGCAATTTGACTGTTGAATAAATCTTGTAATATTGGCGCTAATCTGTGATAAAATTAGCCGATACTGATAGTCACAGGATATGCTAATATCAGTCGATATTATCGGCTGCCTAATTAATCGTTTTCACCTAGGACTTTATTTTTGTTGTTGTGAAATGGATATTGTTAAATTGCTATATTAATATGTATTTTAATTTGGTGTTGCAACATCCCTTCTGCCTTAATTCTTTAAACAATAAAGCACAACCAGAGGCCTCGACATGAGGCTACGTCCATACTTATAAGTTTACAATTCAAACTATTTACAAATGAAAATTGTATGAGTGTGTCACATAGCCTGACGCCTCCTGCTCACTGTCATTGCATCATGCACAGGCTTTACATCTTATTTCTACGTCACACTTTTGGATGAATGCTCGCCTGACTGGAGTTGTCAAGGGTCCAGATTGTTTTTAAATTTGATACAATACAAGTAAACCCAAACAATATCCATACCCGTTAGTTTATCATGGCTACAAAACTAAATACGAGTCGTGGGCATCCAATATACAGATAAGTCCTGTTTTTAATGTCAATTAAAACAGGACTTATCATCCCCCTTCTCCACCTTTTCAAACAGTCCCCTGTGATCTAAATGAAACATCTGTGCTGTGCTTTGGTCAAAATATAACATGAATCAAGCACCAGAGGAGGTTTGTGACCCTGTATAAACCAGCTCTCTCAGAACGCTCCGTTTTGTCCGTGTGTGTGTCTCTTTAAATGTAATGACCCCCCCCCCTGAGTTTTCCTGGTAGACATCAATCCTCTGTAGAGAGAATAAAAATGGCGTACCTTCGTCAAAGTTTGACTGGGGGTGGAGTCTATGGGTGGAGATACCAGTGGAGGGGAGGGAACTTTTTTTGCCAGAATCCCACTGTGACATCACAACGAGAGCAAATTTGAAACAGAGCATTTTTCTCTGTGTTGTTAGACTTATGCAGACCACAAACAAAGAACTGGATGGATTTATTTCACATTTTGTGGGTCGGTAGACACTCAGGTTACCCAAACATATGTTCAAAAAATCTGTACAAGTGGATTTTTAAAAATATGTCCCCTTTAAACTTCTGCATACTGTCTAAATCACTCAAATACGTACATAGGCAACATTTAGGTACAACATTTAAATTGGCCAACGTTGCTCTCTCTCTTTTCTCTCGCTGCAGCTTTGGGTTAAAATGACTAAAGATCTCTACTTCTAACACATGTAGTATTGAATAGTATCAGAGTACTGATTGTTTTGACAACCTTACTGCTAACATCAAATCTCTTGGAATTTACCAAACCGGTTGATTGGTGGATATAAGTATTCTTCCTTTTTAAACACAGGAAGTGAGTTTAAGTAACATTAGTCAAGTCTGGAGAACTGTCGACTTGTTCGGACATCTCCAGTAAGTTGAACACTTTTAGGCTCTTGTCTTGTTTAGTCAGCAACAATCTTAACTTTGGGTTTTCCCACCAGCAGTCAAGTGACCACAAGCTTGGCCTGAAGGACCAAGACATCCTACATTTTGTGTCCAACAGGAAACTTGATCGTGCCATTTCCAAATCATTTCCTCTCTTCAGCCCGTTTCGTATGTCTTTTTGATATGTAGCAATAAATCGAATGAAACCGCCTCTGATGAAATCATCTCACTGATGGCTTTCCCGGCACTGAGTCTAACTGCCAAGAGTGAGTGCATTCGGAAGTTATCACTAACACCCTGCAGACAACTCACTCATTGATTTTAAACCCCCACAGTCATTTAGTATTGACTTGTTGTGAGTGTCAGGACTCGATACAAACAGCCTGAAACATTACTCCTGAAATCTACCACAACAAACACATACATAAGTGATCCAATAAAGTTCCTTACACATCAGTTCACCAACTTGAGAATATTAAATGAGACCAATTTTATTTTCATGTTCCAGAAATTAAATTAAATAAAAAATTTAAGGCATATATTTTTGACTGAAACATTATTTCTAGACTTTGTCAATGCTCTGGTTTTTACTGCTAATTCAAGAGAAAAAATATTTTGTTTTGGTCCTCGTTGCCATGGTAACCGTGAAATTTAGGCCAGAAATTGTTGTGAGAATTTATTATAATCGTGTATTTTTAGTGAGACCTCCCAAGCGTCTACCTGCTGCTGAAGAGATGGAAAGTAGTGACACCAGTGGGCGTTTCAATGGCTAATTGCACCTTCAAAAACTCCTGGATAGATCAGTGACAAATTAATCCGTACCTTGTAATGTATTAAACACAATTAAAATATCACTGAGGCATCTCAAGTTGGAGGTTCCAGCTACAAGCTTTCACACATTTTAAAATGTGCTGCACATCTGAACTCCTGCATATTTCTTGATGTGTGACTGTCAGTTTCCACATACTCTGAACTCAATTATCTTGTTTCCACAGCACATGCCGCAGTCCGTCTCCGGAGAGTGCCAGTAGCGCTACTACGCTCTGCTCCCTTTTAAAAACGCTCTGAGTCTATTTTTGACGGAGCTTGAAAAAGGTACTCGTCGAGCTGGACAGAATATATCGAGCTGGACAGGAAGTGAGACAAGGAGAGCACAGAGAGTACTGTCAATTTCAAAATAAAACACAAGATGTATTTCCCCTCACTTTATCAACAGTACTTCAAAGCAGGTACCGAATGAATCAACCTCAGAAGGACAAAGTAACATGTTGTTTGCACGCTGTTCTCTTTTTATTCTTGCGTGATCTTGTAGTTCTCCTGTGATCTTGTGAACCCATGAGTACAGTTGCTCGTGGCCGCGTGCTCCATGTTCGGAAAGGAGCAGGGAGAAGAATAAACTGTTGCTAAAATGTTGCTCGCGCTCACTCAAATAAAAAAAAAAATATCTTGATGGTCTGTCCAATTACATTTATTTGATTCCAAAGTAAAAACACTGATAATTGCTTTACATTCTTAATATGAACTTAAAAACTTTAAAATGCAATGTTTTTTTTTTTTTTAAACATGAAGTATGATATTCTGCACGCTCAGCCTGGAATCTGTTACAGAATGACTTAAAACTCAAGGAGCTGGTGTCCTTAAATGTTTTTGAATTTAAAATGACAGACCAGGAAACAGATTCTACAGGATGTCGATGTTTTTAGCACGAATGCTTGAAATACCAACTCCCAGATATGACTCATAAATGTGTGTTATTTTTAAATGCAAATTTTTGTGTTTTTTTTTATTTTTATTTTTTTATTGTACTTTGTCTCTCTTTGTGTCTCTGTCTGTAACTTTGTATTTTTGCTGCTGATTGTCTGGGCCAGGCCTCCCTTAGAGAAGAGGTTTCCTAATCTCAATGGGACCAACCTGGCTAAATAAAGGTTAAATTAAAAAAAGGTGATAAATCAACATTTACTGCTGAAGCTCAGCATGATATTAAAAGCCATAAATTATTTAGACCATTTATCAGCCACTTTTACTCATCATGATTTGGAGATGCTTTTGGAAAACAAATCAGCTGGTGAATGATTTGTCGTATTCATGTTTTGTATTTCTTTTTCTTTTTTTTGTATTAAGGCAAACTGGTGCGTCAGTTTTAATTCACACAACTTTTTTTCTTCTTTTTTTGTCAGCGATAACAGTTCTCAGAACCGGTCCCCATCTCTGAGAAAAGGATGTTAGTATCAGTGAAAGATAAAGTATGAGCTGCTATATTTAAAAAGGGTGAAAGGATAACTCAACCTTCAGTTGATTTCATATTCTGTAAAACTGTATCTGTAATTTGGAAATGATGAAGATTTATTTTAGTGATATCTTAGCTTACTATTTAATGAAAGCTTATTAAATGGTTTAAACTTAATAAGCTTTCATTAAATAGTAAAAGTCCAATTTCAAAGTTCAAAGTTTTGTCAGAAACATCTGCCCCCCTCTTCAAAAAACTAAACATTCTTTCAGTTTAAGACAAAATTATACATCAGATATGTGTGTTTATATACAAATATATGTCTGTACCTTTTTCTTTACCCTCATCATTTCAATTTTTTTTTATTGAATTCCAAGATTCATTCATATTCTACAAGACAGCTTGATCAACTAAATCTTCCTTTTTATAAAACCAAACACGGTCAGTTTTCCATCAGATATCGTGGGGTACAAATATGGAACTCCAAAAAACACGTTAACAGCTCAACGTCTACAGAGAATTTTTCAAGTAAACTGTCTTCACATTTAATCCTTGAGGTCTTTTGCATATATAAAGTGTATTTTTTTTATTACAGTAATAATAATAATAATAATAATACATTTAATTTGTAATGCACTTTACATTTTTGCAAAAAAAATCTCAAAGTGCTACAGGAAAAAAAAAAAAAAAATTATTATTGAGTAACTCACTCATGCACTCACTATTTTCATTGATTAACTGATTGCAGGTAAAATTATCAGTCTTTTTATTTTATGTATGTATGTATGTATGTATGTGTGTGTGTTTGTATGTGTGTATATTTAATTTAGTTCTGAAACTGTGTAATTCGATTTGCTTAGTTGTTTTATTTGTCTCTTAAGAGGTGATGTCCCTTGGCTTCTTGATCTCTCCTGACACACCTTTTATATTTTTTTGTAATTCTATTTGATGTATTCTTATATGTGTGCTACACAAAAATAAAGCTAAAGCTGTCAGGTCGAGGTTGGGCCTCTGTGAACTAACAACCGTCCACCTGTTGAAACCTTAACTGATGACAACTTGACAACCATGCTCGGAGGAGTGACAACAACAGTTGTGTATGGTTATGAGTTGTTTCTTTAGAAAATACTTTACAGGAAGTAGAAAAAAAAAAAACCCAACCCAAAACACCAGTTGCCTCACATTCCTTGAAATCCTCTAAAATATGAATACCAAGAACAGGACGTGCATGCAGCCTCCACTGCGTCACTGTGTTTCCATTTTGTTGTTTGGCTGCATGACAACGGGTTGCTTTGTTGCCTCTCACACACACCATGCTCAAACTTTGACATGTTGCATGAACTGTGACGAGAATGAGATAGAGAAATACTGGAAAGATTATTTGATTATTTATGATTGCAAGGTGATTTATAAAACACTGTCACAAGGGGACATTTAAGTAGGGAAAATATTAAAAAGCTTTGCATGTTTAAAATGTGTATAACACTGTAAAACTGTAAAAAAAAAAAAAAATTAAATTAAACTTTTTGTCCTTTTGGGGCAGATCGGTCTTACAGCCAGGCAAAAACATAAACCACAAAGACTCAGGTTCTAAATTGTGTGGTCAGAATACCAGAATTGTAACCTTTGATACTAGTAAAAAACAACAACAACCAAGATGATACCTGTTTCGATACCATGGCAACAACATAAGAAGACCTAGACACCCAATAGTCCCAATGGACTGCAGGTGAAAACTAGCTCTAAGCTAACTCTGGTACAATGCATTGAATGGCTATATTCATATTTCATATTATACATGGTCTCTTTACAAATAAATTAAGAGTAAATTAGTCATTAGAGTGCAGACCCCATGAACAGAGGCTGTAGTCCTCCAAGCAGTCCACATGGGTTTGAATCCGACCTGTGGCTGCTTTCCCCGCATGTCAATCCCCACTCTCTCTCTCCCTCATTTCTGACTCTCACTGTCCTATCTCTGCAATAAAGGCACAAAAAGCCCCAAAATGTATATTTCAATAAATAAACTTAATTATTTGTTTTTAATGACCAAAAATTGCAATGTAACTCCTGCACAAACTCTGAAATGTAAAAATACATTTACAAAATTTTTGTTACAGCTAGAGCCTGACCGATTAATCGGGCAGCTGATAATATCGGCCGATATTAGCTTAACCAGTGACTATCAGTATTGGCTAGAATTATTGCAGATATGTGCCGACATTATTAGATTTATTCACCAGTCAAGTAGCATTTCATTTGAGTTTCATTGTATTACACTAGCAGTTCTTTGTCACCAGCAGAGGGCGTTGTATGGACTACAACAAGCATCATCACTCTCCAGAGTGTCAGGTGGTGATTCATGTACATGCTCAGTTACTTTCCAGTTGAGTGACTGTTAGGTGGGGGTTATTTCTTTAGTAGATGGACAATTATGAAATCGTGAAACAGACTGTGGATCATCTTAGATTTATTCAGCCATGGTCAGACAACACAGAAACACAACACACATGGCTGACAAAGTGCAGACCATCGCTGACCCATGCTGACCAAGATCTCACAATCATTGACAA
This sequence comes from Labrus mixtus, assembly GCF_963584025.1. Classification (NCBI taxonomy): domain Eukaryota; kingdom Metazoa; phylum Chordata; class Actinopteri; order Labriformes; family Labridae; genus Labrus; species Labrus mixtus. The sequence goes on from NC_083615.1 coordinate 27,951,487, forward strand.
TCATTGGCAAAGTGGCAAAATGGCAAAATGGCCAAGTCTTCATCACACAGTGTTGCTTATATTCTGCTAGAAGGTACAGCTCACAAATTCCTTTCCATTTGGGTACATCACTATAAAACAATAAAGATGACATGACACTGATTTGTATACGTAACAGATGTAGACTCTTTGTCTAGCAAACAGTTGTTGACAACATATGGTTGGCTCCTATCCAATCATAGATCTGCTACAATTTACATGTTTCACCATATAAGGTTACAGCTTCACAGACCCAAAAGAAGAATTACTGTGAGATGGTTGACACAATTTAAAGATATGTCCACAAAATTATCAAGATGAATGAATCCATGAAAATACGTACTAACAGTGACCATCTTGTCTTCAATATATATCTTTTTCACAAATGTTTGAAAATTGCATTGGAGGGCTCAACACAATGAAAATATCTCTACAGGTCGAACACAGATCTAAGATAGATATCGGCCGAGATATCGGTATCTGATTTTTCTCTCTCCCTAATATGGATATCGGTATCGGACCCAAAAACCACATATCAGTCGGGCCCTAGTTAAAGCAGTTTAGACAGTGTCACCACCTCTGCTCTCTGTTTGTAAAAGACATAAATGTCAATTTATGCATCTTTCTTAGACGCTCAGAGGACTTGGTAAAGGAATCTGCCACCTTTGTAAGGACCCTAGCTGCTCACTCTTGTTTGTTTGAGGCAGCCTTTGGTTAAATTTTTTTTTTTTTTTTTTTTAAAGCTTTTTTAAATTCTGGATGCTATTGATCATGTCACCACTGAACATTGAATAGATTAAAAACAAACTGCAACATATGGTATCAAAGTATAGGACATTTTGACAACCTAAGAACTAAAACTTAAAATACACGACAAATAAATCAAGAGACAACACAGCACAGAGAGTTTGTAAACCCTTCTCCTCCGCATCTACTGGGTCGTGAGAACCATGTTTATATTGATACATAAAATAAAAGTATGGTTGACCTTGTGGTGATGAATATGTGGTGGAAGTCAGTGAACTACGACCGAGTTTTTACACACGTGCTTTCAAATGGATGCACGGATAGCCCGGTAAACATGGCTACTAAGTTTCACATGAAACCACACAAACCATAAATTCATTAAGCACATGCCATCAAACACTCACATACAACTCATCCTTATATGTGTGCAGACGTCTGTTCAGGCAGTCTATGATGATTAAATGCTGCTACAGGAGAGGCGGGAATAGACGAGATGTGGAGAACAGACAAGGTGAGACTGAGAGGGGAGACTGTTTCAACGGTTTGGTCCCAGATGGCTGCACACCTGTGGGCCTCAAAGAAAACACCCCAGCCCCCTGAAAACCTCCAGAGCTCCAGGATGCATATTTAGAAAGTTTCTCAGAGCCTGAATCTGATCCCCTACCGTCACCACAGTAACATCAGGTTACAAAATGTGAATTTCTGAACATCTAGTCTGAACACATGTAACCCCCCAGAAAGGTAACTGTTAAAGAAAACAAACAAATACAATGGTTTGAAAATGTGATGACTGATTTGAGACTGAAACAAACCTCACATGCCCTCTTGTCTGTCACTCTACACATTTTGCCAAGCCCTTCATTCAAAACTCCCAACTGCTCAAACACCGCCTTTGTCGTGAGATTCCATATGTACATACGCCGAATGTAAACAATATGTGCATCGGATTAACTGTATACGTCTGACGCTGTGGACGCCATGTTCTTTCTTTGTGTCTTTATAATCACATCCAGCCATAATGTGACACAAAGGGATTCAAAAGCAGCACAGGTGGTTCAGTTGATCCATATGATTTATTCTCAACTTGGCTTCTGTTTATCATGATAATACTAAATGAAACTCTGTTATATTACGACAGTTTAATCATTCTGGTGTTCATTAGCTCCCTCTTTGTGCTTTTACACCCGCAGCAGAGTGTGCAGAAAGTTTGTCTCAGAGGAGGGAGTCGATCACAGACACTGTAGCTTTCATGCAGAGGCTGGACTAAGGGATGTTACTGACACCAGTATCAGATAAACAAGAAGTAGGGCTCGGCGATATGACCTCAAATCAATACGATTAGTTGAACATTTTACCTCGATTACGATTAATGAACGATTATTTTGTTTTTGCCCTCATAGTTCACTGACAAGGTCTCTACTGTAAACATGCTCAACTATTAAAGCTGGGATATGTTTTCTAATGAAAGAGTTCATATCTGATGAACTATTTTATGGTTATTTATTGAATATTTCGAACTGAAATGAAAGCTTCGCTTGGACTGAAAACGACACATTTTGGTTTTAAAGTAAAAAATGTACTTCTCTAAAACAGTAGAAAAAAACCAAACTTTTCTTGCAAACAGTTTTTCTGTGTTTACGTTTGACTTCTTTTTGATCGGTGTCGTCTGTCATGACAAGATTACGTCGTTTAGAGGTTGTGAATGTCGGTTTCGATTCATTTCCCTGCACTAACAAAGAGGATATTGACCTTCACATCTCACTATTATACTGAATAGCTGTCCCAGACTGACATGATTAATGATGAAAGGGAGTATAATAGAGAATGTCTAGTGATTTTGTACTGACTAGAAAGTCAAAGGAGAGGATCTTTAAATACCCGACCATTAGTCTCTCATGTGGGTCAAGCTCCAAGGACACTGGATCCTAGATTTCATATGATGAAACTGGATGCATCCTTCCCTTGAGATGTTCCTGCTTTAACAAATTCACAAAACTCCTGAAAACTTCTGGAAGTTTTTGAGATAAGCTGCATGACTTTCGAAATTCCGACTTCACCCAGAATCTTTCCTGCCAGGTAAAAAATGTCCCAGGTCATTTTTCAGGGACAGTCCTGCTGTGAGGTGCATTCTTGAAAAACTAACCCAGAAGGATTTCAGGGGCAGCCTGCCTGAATTTTTCTAGAAGTGTTCAGGAGTGCAGCTGAGAAAACAGCTTTAAAAGCCGGTGACTTTTAAATTCTGTACATCTAGGTATCAAAGCAGACCGTCTGTCATCCTTTCTTTTAAAACAGACCGGAGGAACAACCTTTAGAGAATCATCAGGGTTATTCTTTTGAGACTTTGTAAAGTTGTTTTCTTTGACTGAGTAGTACTTCTGAGCTTTATGTATGGATTAGTTAAGATTACACTTGAACAGAAAAATTTCTATTGGTGTTTTCACACATGCAAAAAAAAAATCCTGAAAATTAAGAGGTGAGCTGCAATTTTGAATGCAAATGGACAGATTTTTTACTACGACTCCATCCCGATATTTCCCTGCTGGGCCCCAGAGTAAATTTCCCTATGAAGTCAGGGTGAGCTGATGTGTGAATAGAGTGAGATACAAAGAGATGAAAATAAATCCAGTGCAGGCGGGCATGTGAGGATGACAACATTTTTATTAGAGATGGGACAAATCCGATCTAATATCGGTATCGGGTCTGATATTGAAGTAATTTACATATCGGATATCGGACTGATGGCGCAGATCCACGTCAGCGATCAAGAAAGATGGTTGGGTACTTTAAATATTCTCACAATTCAGTTTAAAATATTGAATTTGAAAAACCTGACAGCTGTTGCTGCTTCCTGTTTGTATGTGAAGCCAACACAATGCATTGCCAGGTTTAGTATAGCTTTGTGTAGCCTCACACAAACTACCAACAACAACAACAACATTATTAGTTATGATACAAAATCAGTATCGATATACATATCAGAATCAGATTTTAAAAAAGTGGATCGAAGCATCTCTCATTTTTATCACACAACAGGTGTGCAACTGGTTTTATGGTTTATAAAAAGCTGCTTCATACATTTTTCTGCCTCATGTATTCTTTTTTTACTTTTAAATTGATATTGAGAATACGAGCAATTACAGAAGTATTTAATGATGTAAAAGCTGAAACTGTCACTACAGTGTCAGGATGTCGCTTCGTCCACCCTCTTTGTCATTTTTACATCATGTCCCTTCTCCTGAGACACCCCGCTCGGTCTGACAGGGAATACTTCACACTGAGGGACAAGTGTGAATAAGCGACAGAGGGAAACAACTTAATGTATAATAAAATTTGAGCTGAGCTGAACTCAAAATTAAGATTACCAGAGCCAATTAGCGACCAACAAACATGAAAAGTTAAGGTAATAATACTGTACTTGTGGCATCATGATCCACTGCACAGCTTATAACTGTGAGCTAATTGTACACATGTGATTTCCTACCAGCCCTTCAGCATGTCATGAAACTGTGCTGTCACAGTTGTCTGCTGGCATGACAAATTGTGCCATAAAAAGATCCATTTTAGATATTACTCATCCAAGATGGACTCACAGTCTTAAGCCTTGGGGTCTTCCTGTTGCTCATTTATTCTTTCCAAATCAGGCCAATTGCTACACTTGTGTTTTTGTCTTTATTTTATCTTAACACTGCCCTGTATCTTCAAGGATACACATGATGCCATGTGAACACTGTTACAGTGAAAACGCATTAAAATGAATGCAGCAGTTCCATCTTAAGGTCACCAGCAGGTACTGCAACAAGCAACCAAACATCTTTTTCTCTCTCTCCCTCAGAGACTCTTTCTCTTCTGCTTACAGCATTCAAACAAGAGCATATTCATTGTTTGTGTGTATTGAATCTGCAGGAGAGGAAAATATGCATTATCTACGTATAGGACAGCTCCATCAGAGAGACTATTCAGAGAGTTGCACTGGGTGGAATTTAAAAGGTCTGCATGTCATTGACCAGAGGGTTCCTGCATGCTATGAGCCCAGTGTTTTATAATGGGAATGGAGTTTTTTTTTAAATTACGAGCAATCCTGTTAATGTCAGGCACTGTAAGACAGGACAACAGAGGCATGTGTGCATAGGTACGCTCACACTCACACACATACGCTATACAACAAAGTGTTCTGGGTAGGATTTTTTAAACCTCTCCTGGCACCTGATCAGGCTGAGTTTCCCATGAAGTTCTCTGTGGACAAAAGTGACTTGAACCGATTGAGGTGGATAAGTGGCCTGAGCAAATAGCCGTTCCACTGTGACAAGGGAGTGGAGAGAGCAATTAGTCTGGTCTTGAGATCTAAAGTTCCATAACCTCAGATAAACCTTCCTGATTACCCCATAAAACTGGCCTTTCCTGAATGGCATGTTACTGAGGAGAAATGGGGCTGTGTAAAGTGAAAGGCTGGCAATAGTCCTGGAGTTCAGCGAGTTATAACGTAGCCCCATGGGAACTATGCCAATCATCCATATTATGAGCAGTGACAGAGATAGCACTAGGAATAAAAGGCATACCAAACAATCCCACAGAAAGCGTTTAAGAGCTAACAACAGCAGCACGTTGCTGGCAGGTAAAAGGCGTTGTCTGCCAAAACAAAGCTGAGCGCATGCTTTTCCTAACTGCTTAAAGTGTTGGCAGTGAGTGATGAAACCGATCCTTATGTAAATCCTGAGGCTTAAAAATGAGAGAGAGGCATTATTGAGACAGAAACAGAGCAGGCTGCTGTACAGGCTTATTTACCTTCATAAGATAACACTCTCTCAGGGGCTGATATAGGTTAATGCATCACAGCTACATGCAGAGAAACCCTCAATTATCCACCAAAATTGTCCTCCAACATGACATCTAAGAGGCTTCTGTGATCTTTGTGCGTGATCATCAGACATCTCTTTTGAAATAAACAGCTTGAAACAGCTTCTGCACACTCCATAGAGACGCCAACAAAAACTGGACGTTTCAAATACATGTAGACAATTCTGACTGAATTTGTACGCAAGTTTAATTTCTAGAAGTCGGACTAACACATCTAGATTATGTGGTTGGGGGTCGATTTACTCTAGCATGTTTAGACCTCAATCAAACATAAACCGGCCAAGGTGTTCTGCACATGCTCCACAGTTCTCACGTCAGGCTTTGCCCTGGAAGTAGAACAGGAATAAATGCATTGAAAAAAGCCAGAAAGAAGACAAGACGAAGGTATCGACATGGTGAGTAATGTGGGAGCGAGAACCTTGTATATTTGGTCAGATGAGGAGAGACAGGTTATGTTACGTCAGCTGAAGGGTTGAAACATATCAAACAAGGATGGAAGGAAAACGCAGTTTGGCAATTCAACGAATTGGTATGTAATGTGACATAAGCGGAAACCTCATGTGTAGAAAAGTGAAGCCAAATGCGGAGGTGCAAAAACCTGCTGTTTTTTTAAATGTCCACTTGAGGCTGGCTGTGGAAGACCCGGAAGTCACACACACCCATTCACAGCAGAAATGAACACGTTCACAGCCTGGTCCAAAAACAAAGTTGGTTGGATTAGCTCATGTCGCTATCGGCACATACTGTAGGGGGGTAGAATTTTGTTTTTAAGTCATCCATTTTGATTGTTTAAAAGATAAGAGTTGTTGATAATAAGGCGTGGTAGCTGACCTGACAGCTCCAGCTCTTTGCTTGAGACAGCATTTCCACTAAGGTGACCGCCATCAACAGGCTTCAAAATGTCCCTCCAATAACCAACGGGTGACGTTTATGAGAATTCGTCCATGTTTATACACAGCATATGAAGAAGGCCAAATATTCAAAAAGATGCAGAATCAGACATGTTTCTATCATGAGTTTATTCTCCCCCGGTGCGTCATGAAGAGGACAAGGAAAGTAGTCCAATGAAATGGCGTCATTCAGTTAGGAGTGTAGCTCGATCTATCTGTGCATGTAACTGACTGCTAGAAAAGACAGCAGCCACACAGACACAGTACAGCTACAGGACGGCACGGTGCAGTGAGGAAGCTTACCAGAGTCAAGCAGACTCTTACAAATGAAGTGTCAACAAACACAGAACACCACCAGTAGGCCTCCGACTGTCTGAGTTAGGAACAGACTGTATAACAACAAGATACAACACGCTGTGGAACATTACAGTGTATAACAAAAAGATGACAGAATAATATGATCCAGCAAACTGAGTGTTACAAGGCAGGGATACAGGAAAGGAAAAAGGTAGAAATCACTGCAGTAGGATGGAACCAAACAACCAACGCTAAGGCTCTGGTTAAAGTACAGTAAAGGGATTCAAGATGAGGGGGCTGAAGGGATAGAGGGGGAGGGAGGAGTGGAGAGATTGAGCATAACAAGCAAGCACACATAAAGCCGGTCTCATTCTTTTTTTTTTTCCCTCCCCTCCTCTCTCTCCCTCCCTCTCCATGTCTCTCCCTCTCTCTCACCATTACAGCAGCATTAGAAGCTGAGCTGCTCAACTGTTCCAAGATGTCAGAACTACAAAGCTCCCTTGAATGAGGGAATGTGGGGCCCAGGGCGGCAAGGGGGTCTGGAACAGCTGGCCCAGTGGTGGGGCCTCCTGTTCCCTCGCTTTGCAGCCGCTAGCTAGCTGGGACAAGACAGGGGATGTCTGGCTGTTGGATGTGTGTGTATGGGGGGGGGGGGGAGACGACTGAAAAACCGGGAAAAGTTTCTGTCATGTCAGTGAAGGAGACATGACACAGGGATCCCCCTGACATAGCTGGGGAGGACGGGATGGGTGGGGACAGAGGAGGAGGAAGCGTGTCGCTGTAATGATGTTTGTCAAAATTCAGAAACTTCATTGAACAATTACATGCAGGGTACATCGTCACAAAATAACTAAACAATAAAAGTACAGGGAGAGATTTGGAAAGTCGTATTTATCTTTTAACACAAGAGAAACACGCACGTGCAAACATGTGAACTAAGAGCCGCATCTCCATCTGCTCAAGCTTTGTGTGTAGGAGACATGGAAAATTACAGGGAGAGAACACTTGTGGCTTCCATCTCATCTTTGGTGTCAGAGAAGTGTGACTTAAAAGGGAGGAGGATAAAAGGAGACAAACTATTTTGGACAGCAGGAGAAAACTCAGAGGTGCTGCAGCAGAGAAAGGTTTCGACAAGTTAAAATGAAGTTTAAATTTGCAACACTGCAAGCCTCCGTTTCCCAGAACATGAGCGTCGATGGGAGTTTATGCGAGCTTGTTGTGGGCCGCCACACATGACGCTGGAAAAGAGGGCTCAAATATTGCAGAGAGCAGGCTCACTGCAGGCACTGGAGAGGCACTTTAAGCAGCTACATCTGCACTCATGGATATAGAAGACCCACAATTACTAGCTGCAATGGAAACATGGCTTTCAAAGAACACACTGGAGGCAAACGTTTAATGTAAACCACCATACAGTAAATGTAACCGAATGACGTCGGGTCCCATGAACGGGTTCTGTTGTTCATTTAAGATATGGCACCGCGCAAGAATTTCACTGTGATTGTATTGTTGCTTGTTTTTTTATTGCTGTTTGTTTTTTTCCATGCCTTGGGGGTGTTGTCATCTGAATTAATGAGATACATATGAATTCTCTGGAGCTCTTTCTGACACATGCAATGCACTTAAAGATGCTACCCACAAAACAAAAAAAACACAAGCATGTACATAGAAACATAAGATGCAATACCAGCATATTTGCAGCTACACACAAACACAAACCCCTTAAACACACACACACGCACACACACACAGCATTCCTGTTGGGGGTGTGAGAACTGGAGACCTCATAGATTATGAAGTGTACAAATTCCAAAACAGCAAAATTAAACATTCTCTTTAAAAGATGAAGACTGGATTCTTTTACAGGAGTTTCCGTTTGAGGGCGCCACACAGGCGACCATGCACATGCTCAAAACAACAACATAAAGCTCCGTCTTTTGGCAGTCGAGAAAGCATTCCAAATAAGATTAGAGTTGCACTAAAAACCGGATTTTAATTGTGTACATTTGTAATTATACAATGGTTCTCCTCTCCCTTTCCGAGTAAATTAAACATCTGGGATTGGGCACAGGATTTCTTTATCACAGCAAAGAGAAGAAAGAGAGGCTCAGAGGAACAAGAAAAAAAGCAAAAAAAAACAACCAACAACACAGAAATAAACTGGCAATGATTAATAATTTAAGGATTTCCTTATTAGTCTGCAAGCATGCAAGGTATGTGCTGAAGGAGGACACAAAAGATGATTCCTGGAGTTCCTCTTTTGGCTCTGCACACAGCAGTGGATCAGCCAGCAAGTTTCTCAAGCAGCCAGGCAGCCGTGCAGCCCCAGCTGCAGGAAGTGGAGCTCTCCAGGTCTCTGCAGCTTCCTGCAGGCTGCAGGGTACATGCACATGCAAGCAAGAGCCTGCATGTAGTAGACGCCACCACATGCAGTGCATTTGAAAGCTTCAGAGGGACTGGGTTAGGGCTGGAAGAATTATTTTCTACTATACATCTTTCATGAATCCATGACTGTAAATGTGTTAACAGGACTGGTGTGACTTTGAATCTGCAGTATGTCTCTTTGGAAAGTAGAAACATGGTGCAAACTCCCTCTTAAGGACATACAACCAAACATGGGGCCTAACTCACCAAATGTGGATGACCATCAATTTAGTGCAGGACAAAAATGTCAACACTGACATTCTTCTTGAAGAGGGGTTTACTAAGAATGTGCGTCACAGGTTTGGTTTCTGATCAACATGCTAAACGACCTTCTTTAAATTATTTTGGTGACTTTAAATGTTGACTGTGCAGATTTACAGGTCTGAGGATTTTCTTTCCTGCCATAACCAAGATATAGTCACTGAGCCACAGCGAGTGTTGTGTAGCAGGTGAGATTGACATAAAGTGTCCCTTCCCAGTCTGTTTCTGTGTGTATGCATGTTCACTTAAGAAAATCCCTGAGACAATTTCCACTCCAGTGAATGAAAAGATGTATTCATTTCGACCTGGGTCAAATACCGTATGATTGACATAATGGGTTGGAAACAGTTCATTCATCTCTCCCATAGGCTGCTGCTCGGGACAGCCGGCGCTTTGAAACCTGAACAGACAGCAATCTACCTCCTGATATGTATAATGTTAACATTAAGTGAGGCAATAGCACTCATTTCCTCAGTTTATTATTGCACACACTAGTTACACAAAGAGAGCAATCTTACACAATTCACTTCTGCAGCGGGAATGAAAAGAGAAAGAGGAAGCTTCCTTCTGCGGAAATGGATGTTCAGGAGTGTAGAGTACCATGCTGCTGTTTGTTAGGAGTTTGGAGAGAGCGAGGTGTTGGAAGAAGACAGAGATATGGAGGTGAAAAGAAAGAGGACAGATTATAATCAATTTATGAAGACTGTGCCAGTCAGGCCTGCAGTTTACAAGACGTCACACGTAGTTTAAACACTTGAATAAAGTGGGATGTGTGACTACAAAGTCTGGAAGATGGATCTGAGAAAACTGCAAAAGTATGCTCAATATAGTTATGATCAACTCACTTCTTTTGCTGTCTCTTTAGAAGTGTGACCAACGACCAATCAAATGTCTATGTGGAGGATAATACAATAAAGTGACACACTAACACAGAAATCAGCAGTGAGTCAGTCTATTCAACTTTTGTGAATTGGACAGTTGCAATAGGTATACAATTTTGTTGCCAGTGCATCATGTACAACTAAAACCACTGTTAATTAACCACCGACAAACACAAGAGTCACGAGCAGTTGGGCTGAACGATATGGTCGTACCATTGCACTTGCGATTTGTGCGCATAATGCAATAGTCTAACCCGGAGCACGTCATGCTCTTTTCTGTGATCTGGTGCATACAAAAAAACTGCATTTATCTCGTTTTTTCATGACCAATTTACATTGAAAGTCCATCTGATATCAAGTTCAGTGGTCAAAGAAGAGACTGTTGTGCATGCAGAGTCAATTCAGCCCAGGTTATGATGAACTGACTTTCCTTGAAGAATCTTTGGATGTGTGACAAATCAAACAATTGTCCGTCTGAAGGATAATAATGTTGCACACTCATGACGTCAGCAGTGAGACAGTCTATAAAAGGACTGACATAGACAAGAGTCATCAGAACCATATTGAAAAGTCTTCTTATTTACCTGTAAGTGACGACAAAGAGAGAGGGGCTAACCTGCATCAAATGAAGGTATTACAGCGAAAGTCACTAGAAAATCCCCAGTCCCTACAATGAGTCAATTATAGCTCTCCTCAGTCACTGGCAGAGAACATTAAACCGAGACATTTGGTGACCTCAGACTGACTCTGGTGAACGTAGGCATAATGACGGTCCAGCACTGACTCCCATGCCTGTGACACATTAGACATAATCTGCCTCTGTGGCATTTTCTCTAATGCTTCTAATAGACGCTGTCTGGCACAATGTACCCTCACTGGAAACAAATTACATCTGACTAGCGCGACTGTTGTTTGAGCTTTAGAATGGCAAAATACAATAAAAAGAAATGGTCAAGTGTGTGGACGCATTTGACTGCTTTCCTTGGCAGGTGGCATTCCCTTTAGGACGCACACACACACACTGTCCACTGCATGAGATGACTCACACTGCCGTGACATCTGGTTAGTGTTGGATACATTGTTCAGGGCAGAGCGGTGACTTAAGGCTGCGCATAATGGAAGGAAAAAGGAAAAATAGAAAGCGGTGGAATAAAATACATGATTATAATATTAGGCCTTGGTTCTATGTTAATGTTTTTTCCTCTATAAACAATGGGACACCATGCTGCCAGCTCAGGGGACAACTTTGTTCTGACTAGTTCCTGGACAACCCCCCCCTGGTTAGAGAGGTCATGTGCAAAACCTGGAAAATATTAGAAACTAGGGATGCACCGATGCATCAGTTTAACATTAGTGTCGGCAGATATCAGCAAATAATGGCAAATGAACCTGAGCTTGTATAACGCTTTTCTAGTCTTCTGACTACTCAAAGTGCTTTTACACAGCAGGACACACACTGATGGTAGAGGCTGCTGTGTAGTGAGACCATCAGAAGTAACTAAACACATTCATACACATTCAAACGTCGCTGATGAAGCAGAGGGAGCAACTTGGGGTTAACTGTCCTCCCCAAGGACACATCGGACATGTTGCTGAAGGAGATGGGGATCAAACCCCCCCGACCTACCGGTTGAGAGACGACCGACTCTACCAACTGAGCCACAGCTGCATGAACCTATATGTCAGTAGCCGATGTTTGCCTGTTGTGTTGTATCAATTTAATGCTGGCATCTAGTGCGCCTAACAGTTCAGAGAAGAGTTTTTTATTGGGCATAGGAAGTCAACTGTTGGACAAACTGATCTTTTTTAACGGTCAAACATGAGTGAAAATGTCGGCATTGTGGGAGTCGATGAAAAAACTTCTATCTTGGTTTACACAATCAGTAAATCCATATTAGAAACTGGACAGAAAGTGAGTTGAACAAAAGTTTCGGATGTTTTTTGTGTGTCCTTAAATGCGAGTAAGAAGAGAAAAGGTATTTTTTTAAATACTCCCTTCTCATGCCAGCACATGATCCACTTTTACAGATATAATAGTGTGTTCTTGGACTAAACAGGAAATCAGTGTGAAGTTGTTGTAGATAGTGTCAAGTCTAGTGTAAATGAAGCTGCCCCTGTCAGGACAGAAACAATAGCAGTGACTGTGTATGGAAATGAGCTGGAGACCCATCCAAAGCAAAATAATCTGCGGTGAATTTATCCTCTCATCCCTCATTACTGCTTCCCCCCACGGCTTCATCTGGGTGAGACACTGGTAGAGAGAGGCTGCTGAAGAGACCCACCTCCCTCTTCTCCCAGCGCTGCCTCAGGAATGCTTTTCTTCTGGCCCCCTTAGCCCCATGTGTAGACGCCCTCTCTGCAGGGTGTGTTTTGCATGTAAAACAGGCTGCAGATGCTGTCCGCAAAAAAAAGCGACCAGGAGGGACAAGGGGGACTGGGGGACACAAGGAGGCCCCACCGCCATGCCACCCGCCTGGCCTCGCCTCGCTTTGCTGCTACCCCCTCCGCTGCTCCCCCCTCCCACAACACCTCTCATTACTTCACCCCTCGACAGTCCTCCTTTCCATCCTCGGTTCGACATGCCACCCCTCCATCACCCAATCCCCTCCATCCGCCCCCTCGACCATCCCTCTGCCACCCTCCTAGCACACGCAGTTGTGTGTCTCCTGGGAAACAAGCACTGGTTGGTGTATGGAGGCACGCTGAGACACACACACACACACACACACACACACACACACACACACACACACACACACACACATACACAACTACTCGAGTGGATAGAAAGACCTGAGAAACGGCATCAGGACACACAGTGAAAGAAAGGGAGAGAGGAGGGAGAAAGAGAGTGATCACTTCTAATAAAATGGTCCTTTACAATCCTGTTATGCATATTCAGCTTGACATGACCACATTCAGGGGAAATAATTAACAAGTATATGGCAGACATTAATATTGCATTTGACAGCAGACAGGTGGCTGGCTGGGAGCAGATGTTAGGAGGCAGACTGAAAACAGAGACGGAGTGATGGCGATGGAAATGTAAAGATGCTCTACAAAACAAACAACTTGCATGTTTTCACTGGAGTTCTGAGACTTTAAAGTGCACCTCTGTAGTCCACAAAAATAAAAGTACTGGACTTGATCAACAGTAATTAGTTTGCTACAAACTTTGATGCATCCATCGATTGTTTATGTCATTTATCCAGGAACACTGCAATTAGTTTTCATTTCAAGTTTTTCAAACAAATTGGGTGTTGTAGAAAAAAGCTAACAACGGACCTGCTTACCCCCGGTCAGTAGTGGAGCGGTCTTTGAGGCGGTTACGGGAAAAGTTAAAGTGGGCTTAATGTGTATAGATGAATGATTCAGCAATTAATAAAAAAAAAATCAATCCATGAACATAACTTGAAAAACTGGTTGACTGCAAAAGCTCACAACTAAGTAAGCACATTTATCTAATTTCTTTTCAAAAATATTTCAATACCCTTTTTATAAGCCATTTTTACAGGACAAGTCCTGACAAACATCTTATTCTGAGATATTGAAAATTTAAAAAATAAGTCCTGAGATGCTTTTAATATGTTTTTTTTTAATCTGCTAATGGGGTGAATGAAACGTTCTTGTTAAGTTTCTTAAGGAGGTGTTCGCACATCCAACTATCTCATAAGGTAAGTGCGTAGGGCGACAAAAAAATCCAGCACACTACTCTTGCTAAATATCACCAATATCACGAGGACTTGCCAGGTAAATGTGGCTTAGATAAAGTGATTTGACAAGAAATTAGACAAATGCATTCGCTTATATTTGATTGTTGCAGCTCTACACCTCTGTATGATATCCAGTCCGTTTAACGTAATGTACAGTGAAGCATCCATCACATTATTCATCCTTTCAGCTCCTCTGACTGCTGCACACAAAGCTCCACAGTGTGGCCAGTCAGGGAGGCTGCAACTGGGATGACATAATGTTGTTTTCCATTCAACCGCTCCACTCCCAGGATCTGTACAGTGCAGCACAAGGTGTGTGTGTGGGGGGGTTTAGGGTGAATAATTGTACTGACACACTGGTACATTTAAATAATGACCTTTTTTTGTTACTCATACAGTACATGAACACCTCAGCTAGTCTTTACATGTGCAGCCCTTGATCCTAAAGAACACCTTTCCCTTTGCAGTTCTTATGTAATCCACAGTCCTGCTTTATTCTGCTCTGTTTGACGAGGAGTTCCTGCTTCATGCGGTGACATACTTTCAGACTGACTGGCTCTGGGTTCCAAAGACTAGGATGTCTGTTTTTTCTTTGGTGTTTCTCTGTTGTTATTCTGTTGCAGTGACAAAGTTTAGCACCATTACCACAAAGCTTCACATGCGGTCATTTACAAATGAAGTGAATAAGCATTACATTTTCCCCTTAGGGGGATTTAAGGCCTTTAAAGCTTTCTTCTACATGGCTCCTATCATCGACAAGACAAGAAGGAACCATCACAGAGGGCAAACGTTCACTTCTTTGAGTCAAATATTGTCGTTACTTCTCTGTGACACTGAGACAGATATAGCAGCAGGACACCAGTTTGTTTTGATTTTGGATGCATACGTCTCCATAACTTTAAAGATCTGTTCTGTAACATATTTAACTTTTTACTGCACTTCTCCTTTTTTCAGGAATGATCTGCAGTATGAGAATGTGTTAGCTACAGGACTCTAGCTGTAGTCTTGTGGCCCTGCAAGAGCCCCAGTATTAGTAAAATCTAAGCCTGTTTCGATGTTAGTCTTTGCAAAGTCATTTAGTGTACTGAAGGCAATAGCAGACATTGCTGAAGGTACTCTTATTACTCTTTTGTGCAGGAGTGGCAGCATCTGTGTGGATGATAAAAACAGGATCAATAAACTGATCAAAAAGGCCGGCTCTGTGATCGGCATTAACCCAGATTCACGTTATCTTTGATTAAAGAATGAGGACCAAACTAAAGACTGTTTTGATCTTTCAAGGCAATCCTCTACATGGTGTTTTTCATGGACTCCGACTCTCCTTCAGTGAGCGACTACTGATGCCACAATGTTCCACTGAACGAATCAGCCCCTTTGTTCCTGCAGCAGTAGATTTTTATGAACATTTTTAGTTGTGTTTTTGACTCATGGTGTTGGTTATTTATTTACTTGTTGTGTACTGTGATTGTACTGTCGATAATGTTTGTTGCGTGTATGAACTGATCAGGTGGCAAATGAGTTTCCCCGCTGGGGATCAATAAAGTTTTCTGATCTAATATAATTATCTTAAAAAAGACTATAATCAAATCATCTGGTCCTTTTTCACACATATGACCACACGCTATCTTTGCGAACCCCCGAGTAAATTTCTACGTGAAGTTGAAGTGAGCCATGTATAAATGCCAAAGGAATTATTGAGGAAAGATTCACTGCGAGCGAGCGTTTGGGGTTGATGACGTTTGTTTCATGCACCTGGTGAGTGGCCGTTGCATTTATCGTCCATGTTTCGAGCTGCTACCTACTTTATTCTGCTCACCAGTATGTTCTCTGCTCATTAGTTGCATTAAAGGCAAAAAAATTGTCATCATAGCATCAGACTCTGTTGCATTGTCCTTTCTTACATCATGTCCCTCCCTGCCTCCAGTCTCCTGCTGTGAGCTGCATATGAAGACTGAGGAAGGTTTAACTGGCAGTCTTTCATGACATTTTCTCAAAATTTCAGGAGAATATGTGTGAAAAGGGCTTAAGTTTGTTCAATTATTTTTATCCAACTCCACTTGAGTGTGTGACTCCTCAGCCAAGGCTTCTGCAGAAAACACATGGTTCAGGAGGCAGGGACTCTCAGTCTCCATGCTTCTCTGCAGCATTTGGAACAACTCTCAACCTATCACAAATTCCTCTTTCTTGGCAGCTGCACAGTTTTCCCTCTCTCTCTCTCTCTTTCCTCTTTTCATCAGAGCTGGCAGAAGAACTGTAGTCTACATTCTGCACTAATTAACAACCTTCAGAGGAGGACCACCAAACTGGTGAACTGGCACACTCAGAGCACGCTTACAGTAAGACTCTGGTTCAGTCTTTCTTCATTCTCACTGCTTCCTTCTGAAAGCTGGTTTGTACTGAAGGTTTGTTGCATTCGTCAACACAACCTTCAAGCTAAGTTACAGCTCCATGTAAACTTGAGCCTCCTCCAGACCACATGCACACGAGTACACTCTCAGACACAGGGAGACTGATCAAAGCCTCTACTCATTGACCTACAACTAACTGTAGCGTGGCAGCTAGCCTTGCTGTAAAAGCTTACAGTGTGTTATCAGAGTATCTGAATAAACAGACACGAAATCTGAGGGAAAGTTGGCAGCTTTCCTCAGTGATCAGAAAACAATGAACACTTGTTCTCGGGTTGTTGTTTTTCTGATGTTGTAAGGCTGCACAATAAATCAGAATGTCATCGTTATCGCAACATGAGCATTGAATAAACTTCATTGCACTAATCTAAATTTAATGCAACAATCAGAGTAAATGTTTTATGCAAACAAATAATGCTTTCTTACGGTGGGAGCCTTGTTAGAATAGTCATGCTGACTGAAAACTTTGATTTAGTCAGATGAAGCTTAAGTGACCTTTCGCCTACCCTCAGATTCACTGGTGCCACTTTAATGGTGAAAAAAAAATGGTATTGATTTTACCTCCAGGAGGGGCATCATGCAAACACAGGTATTTTGTAAAACTTGAAGAACAGCATATGAAATGTGACTTTTAATTGTAATGCACTGTATTGTATTTGTGTGTTTATTGCACCTCATGTTACTATTCCAATATTGACTAGAGCTGTCGATTCTTGTTCTAAATTCTAACATTCATTCGAACCAGTTGTTTCATGAACTCTTGACCTCAGTAAAGTTGTGGCAGAATCAATAGAAGATGTAAACTTTCATGAAGGTGACTCGTCTCTCTGCAGACAGCAAACCACTGCTTTGGTGGCGACACACAGGATGCGCAAGATTCCCGCAACTCTACAAGTTGGCTCGCAAATATTTATGTGTACCATGCAGGACCCTCTGTGCGCTCTGAACGGGGGTTCTCGTCACAACAGTTAATATTGTTAAGAAAAAGAGAGCTAGACTGGATCCTGATCAAGTTCATAGACTTGTGTTTCTGGCAAAAATATTAAAAAATAAGTCTGTCCTTTTGGCTTGTCAACAGGCTGTTGGTTTAAGGCTCATTACTGATACGGTAATGAAAATATTTAGTGTCTGTGCCGCGGTGGCTACGCCCGCAAGGGGGGTTAAATGTGTTTAAACATTACAGTGTAATATTCTAAGTTTGTTCGAAGTTGTTTTAATGAAAAATTGACTCCAATGACCCTAATGCTGACTGACTTCCCCACATGCACTAAAGGAGCCTAGCCGCAGATATTCAAGGTTTGGTTTTGAGTCTTTACGTCATAGCAAATTTTCCTCTTCAATGGCAGCTGGACTTCAGCACGTTTCAGGATGCAGTCATCACTCAGATATTTATTTTGGCTTTACACTGGGTTACCATGCTTGGTACTAAAAAAAAGGAGAATTGAGTGCTTGTGTGTTTCAGTTTTTCAGAATGAGGGTTAAGAGTAAGGTGCAGACATGTTTTCATCACTATTGTCCTTTTCTCCTGGTCCAGGACTATTCATGAAGACCAAAATACAAACTGAAGCTTATATACTGGAACGTCCAAACACACACACACACACACAAGTATTCTGCGTCTGCTGGTGGGGAGCATCAATCAGGTCTCTGTTCAAGTCTTTCCACCTCTTAGTCTCCACTGCCATCTTCCACAACCAACATCCACACCACTTAATTTGTCATAGAACAGCGCAAGCCGGCTTTAAAGCTCCCTTAAATTAAAATCAGGTACACATTCTGTGGTTGACAATTAGTGCAGAATGTAGACTCGAAGACAGACGGGAGCTAGGGCTCGTTGGAGGAAGTATGTGACTCTATAAAGAACGACTAGAAGTGGTGGATGAAGCAACACAGTCTGATGATATGACAATTCTTGTCCTTGATGTCAATGCTACGTGTAGTTCAACATATTCAAATTATCAAAGAAAGAGTGGAGAATTACATGGTGGCAGAAAATACAAGGTAGCTGTTTCATCAGTTGCACTGAGAACGCACTAGTCATTCGCTATACCGTATATGGTCGGCACGTGGTCGCAGGATATGAACGTCATTGCTACTTTCCACCCACTCGCTGTGAATTTTCCTGAAGATGTCCTGCTGTGTCCTCAGATCAGTTCAAAATTTCACTAGGCGGCTTGCAGTAAAACTTCTGGGAAAAGTCAGAGCTTTAGTCTTCCTTTGGGAAAGTCACTGCATATAGGGTCAGAGTGGAAAGGTCACATGTCAAACTCCAGCCTTGGAATCCTTTCATACAAACTCTTCTGACCATTTTTTCGAAAATATTATGATAGCCTATCCCTAGCAGTTTTTACACATGCACTTGTAAAATGTAAAGACAATTTCAAACAATCTGCTCCAGAAATCTACCTCAGTTCTTTGTCCACACGTCCCTCAAACATGTACGACCATAACGACCATTGAACACTGATTGCCAAAAGCCATCAACCCTGCTCGCTCGCTCACTTGGAGTGAATTTTCCTGAATATATCCTGCTGCATTCACACAACAGCTAACCCCGACTTCATGTAGAAATGTAACTTGCATGTGTGAAAACAGCTCCTGACATTTCCAAAGTTCCGGAAGTTCTGTCCTTCAGGGGATCTCTTAAGAGGGAGGGCATGACGTAAAAAGGACATTGAAGTCACATGTTTATAACATATCCAAATTGACAGACAAAGCAAGAGTCTGACTGTATGACGACAGATTTGCTTTTTTTTTATCAATGCTACATGATATTGGAAAAGACAGAAACTTGCACACAGAAATGAGCACAAAGCAGCCTCATTTTGTGCACAAAGATTCTGCTGGTTTCTCATTGTTTGCGTGTGATAAATGTCATCCTCCATGACCCCTTGCTCACTTTGAATTTTCCTGAATACCAACTGCTGCACTCACACATTGGCTCTCTTCTGACTTAATGCATACATCGTTAGAGGCTGGCGGGAAAAAGTCCTAAGAAAGCGGGAGTTCAAAATTTGGAGGTTTGCTTTCACACATGCTGCCCACTAGTAGGATTTTAGTAAATTTTGTGTAAATTTTGAGTGTATAAAAGGGGCTTCAGGGTAGATTGTCAACATTCTCATTAATTTACATTTCCTTGATTACAGATGTTGCAAGTAAGTAGCTCCAAAAGAGATGGAGCATACGATCATGTCAATCTTTCCTTGAAAGAGATAATTAGTCATTTAATTTTCTGTTTAAGGACCCAGAAAAGTAAAAGGTGGCACAGCTCCAAAGAGTTGAGTGTGTCATTTCAACTCTTCCTGGGTAAATAAGGGGCATAAAATATCTCTGTATTCTTGTTTCAAGAAAGAGAAGCAATAACAATTTAACTAAAGAGTAAAATCATTATACCATAACAGAACATTATGTTTATTTTCCAACATCATCTGGCAATCTCAACTATGGATTAAAGCCAGTGAACAAATCCCAAACACAAAAAAAAAAAGATATGTGGAGTGGGGAATAAAAGAGAAGAGCCTGGGTCCAAAGAGACAGTTTACTTTGTTCGCTGAAGAGATGCTCTGGCATGCCAGTGATCACAGACGGCCTTTCTGTGTAAAGTGACTCTGAATAGCAGAAAGAGGACAGTGAGGGGCAACAAGATTGCTGGACCGGAGCGGGGCGAGTGTTGCTGGCAGGGCTCAGTATTGTTCTGGGAGCAGACCAGGAGGCTATCACAGCCAGGGCAAACCGCTAGCCACGTGCTCCTCACCGAGGCTTGCATAAATTATGACATTTCATTCTGTTATCTTTCAGCATGGTTCATTACAGGCAGACAATCAGGCTTCAAGAGGAGCACCACGCTCAGGGGTCCCCCAGATGCCCTCAGAAAGAGAGCGAGGGAGAGAGAGAGAGAGAGAGAGGGAGAATCCCTGCACTCTCCAATGAAAAGGATGGAGGAGGATGGACAAAAACACATTGTCCTTGGATTTAAAAAGGAGGCTTATGGCTGCTATGAAAAAAAGAAATGTGCTTTAAAAAGAGAGAAGAATGAATCTGCCTGCTGATGCGAGCTCAATGAGATGTACGCTAGCAGTGCCTCAGAAAAAAAGGGAGAATTGAAAGGGATGGAATCTGAAGCAAATGACACTCGAGTGTTGTGAAAATAACTGACAGCTGCACAATAGAACACCAAAACAGACTGCAATCTGCCCATAGATGGATGAAAGACAGGGACTTGAATAGAAGTGCGACCAAATACATACAGGGATACTGTCCATTCAGAGCACAAGTGGATAAATAGACAGGCGTGAAAATGGACATGAAAGGTGAGCTGTTGCTCTGATAAATGAACCAAACAAAGAATTTGTGAAACAATTACGCTCTCTTATTTTAAGTACACAAGCATTCTTACTGTAGCCTGCCCCTTAAGAGTTCTTCTTTTTTTTAAACTGGAGAGTCACTTATTGTATACAAAGACATTCAGATTCCAAAAGGAGACTCAACATGAGACCAAACGCCACTTGTTGTTAGACCCAATCTCAAAGAATGAGCGGTACTCCAGAAGAAGAAATGCATGTGTATTGTTGAGATTGCGGCGTCTCTCATCATGAAGCTTTTATATGTGCTCCCAGTGCGTTTCTGTGTCTTTGTGTGTGTGTGTGTGTGTGTGTGTGTGTCTGCGGAGGTGAGTATCAGAACACACTCCTCTTGTCACTCGCTGTTCGCTGCATAACACAGACATTTTCCATTCTGTCAGCACAAGCAGCGAGCACACTGGCTCCTTCTAAACTCAGCCGCCACTTCATTAAATGACTTCAGACTCTTGGCAGAGTCAGTGGGAAAAGTCTATATTAACTGTGTGTGAGATCCACGGGGTGACCAACAAAGGCCATAGTTGTTCCTCTACGCTGGGTGCTGATGGGGGAATTCTGGGGCCTATCGGGGTACCCCTCCACTGGGCCCTCTGCCCTGTTTGTGTCTAACACTAGTCTGGCTTCTTCTCTTAGATGGAACATGTATGTGGAAAAAAACCCAAATAAAGTCTCGTGTATGCAGACAAAAGTCACATAAAGCTTTGCTGACCTTTGCCCTACTTTCCAGGAAATGGTGCTGGTACTGCGAGTTACTGTAAATCAGAGACTGTAAGCCAATAAGGTACGTGTGTGTGTGTGTGTGTGTGTGTTGGTGGGGCAAAGCTTTGACATCATACTGTTGGATCAATGGCATTCTGCAGGATCAAGCCAAGTTATAGGCTGCATGAGGGAGTGGAGGGATGAGAGGAGGGGACTTTATGCTTGTTTAGACTGGAGAATAAAGAGAAGAGGAGGGGTTCCATGTCTCCTCTTAAAGTCAAACGTGATGGTGCCTCAGCTGTTTACAGGAGGCTCACATATAGAGTCATCCTGGTGCAGGGACACTGGAAGTCGGCTTCAGTCGGAGATGCTGGGAGAAGTCTTTCCATATGATGACCTCATACTTTCTGCTTCGCAAATTTGTCTTTTATTAATTATTTAGAACGTTCAGGATTATTAATACTTGGCTCATGGCGGCTTGTAACAGTTCAATGGGGAAAAAAAGAAACCCACCAACCCGGTATAATGTGTTTTGTTTTCAAATTGACCGGACGCTCTGTGCGTTTCCTTGTCTGACTTCCTGTCCAGGTCGTTATATTCTGCCTAGCTTGACGCGTGTCTGTAGCATACTCCGTCAAAATGTGACTCTTAGCGTATTTGAAACGTATCAGAGTGTAGTGGTGCTGGTGGCACCCTGCATAGATCGACCGCAGCGCTCGCTATGGAAACACAATTATTGAATAGAGTGGCGGCGAACGGCAGTTTAGTGTGTGGCGCTTGACGGATTGCGGCATGAAGTATGTGGAAATTTGGAGTAAGGGGATAGAAGGTAAATGGGGGTCCAGAGTACAAAAAGCATTAGAAAATATAAGCAGATATGCAGATATAGACTCAAGAAACCTCTACAACGTGGAGGACAGTTTTTTTCCTCCGAGTCCAATGAACACACACACACAAACTCACACTGAAAAGCTGAAGCCTCCAGTAATCTCCCAGACAAATTAAGACAGTTGTAAAAAAGCCAGCAAAAAGGACACCAGAGCTGCACAGTCAATCAGTGGGAATGTCTGCTCTTGTGACTGCTTACTTCTCTGCTGACCTTTTTCCAATCTGGTGGATTTATTTGTTCTAATTAAGGAGGTTAAGGCCACATGCTTTCACAAATTAAGTCATTCATCTTGATGTGACAAGTTGTGGGAGGAAAGACCAATTACCCCCATTCAAGAAAAAGAGACATTTCTTCGATACAAAGAGGTGAAAAGTTCCTCATGAGGGTTGAAATTCACACTCACACATGTAAGAAAGGTGTTTAATTGGTTAGATATAAGGCTGTCTGATATATCTGTGTTGCCAACATCTTTGCCAATCTTGACACATTTTGGACTTGGTAGCTGTGCTCAGTGGTAGAGTAGTCATCTCTCAATCAGAGGAATGGGTTCTATCCCCAGCTCCAGCAGTCATATGTCAAAGAGTCCTTGGGCAAGACACTGAACCCCAAATGGCTCCTGCTGCTGCATCAGCTTCATGTGAATGTGTATGAATGGATAAGTTAACACTGATGGACTCTTTACACAGCAGCCTCTGCCATCAGTGTGAATGGATGAATGTGACATGCGGTGTTAAAGCACTGTGTTACATTACTAAAAAAGTGCTAGACAAACCTAAGTCCATTTGCCATTCTGTGATTATTCTAAGTGAATGTCTGTTAACTGGCTGCACTGTGAACAGGTGACGTCTTTAAGCCTGAAGCCACATTGCCACGTCCTACAGACTTTATTAGGTAAACAATTCATTTTCACTGCAGGAACCAGGGTCTAAATGGTTCCTGGAACTTTCTTCTACCTCCAGGGAAGTTACTCCAAAGGATGTTGTAGACGGGCCTCTGAGTGCTGATCATTCATTATTAGATGCTGGACTGGCGCAGGCCTTTGTGCCAATCTAGGAGATGCCCTAGTGAAAGGCCTCCTCCACCAGTCTAGATGAACACAAGCCCTTTTCATTGCGCAATTCTGCAACATGGCCTGAATGAAACTCTGCTGTCATAGAGGCATTCATATTGATTTCTCAATGGTGTGTAATATTGGTGTCCCAGTCTGAGAATTCACATTGCCTTTGCAAATGCGCAAGAGAGCACGGCACAGACATGCACACACACACACACACACACACACACACACACACACACACAGCGCTGCGCTCTTCTGCTGGCTTTGCTGATCCCATCTTGCCCCCTTAACGCCTCTGTTATTACCGCCAAAGATGGTGTTATTTCACCTCCATGACAATCATGTTGAAGGTGAAACGTCACAGGGATGTAAATGTTGCGACTTGAAAACGGCAGTCTGCATAGGGCAACAGTTAACTGAGGAGCTCAGATTGTTTCTCCTTCTGTAATCCCACTCACTGGGACCTCTGCGCCTGTAGAGTGTAGTCATGAGAGTGAGCATGAGCGTATTGATGTGTAGAGATTCAGACAGAACTGAAGAAATTAACCTGAAGCAGAATAAAGGAAACAAGGATGCATTAAAGTTCAAAATAGAGTCTTCGTCTTAATGCTTCACACAGCAGCAGCAGAGACATGATGACATTTATCTTGTGTTCATTCAATGCTAACCCAAACCCAAAACTACAGCGCACAGAGCTCACCTTTCAATGGAGACTCTTCATCAGGGGGAAGTTTACTTTCAATCAAATACACCGAAAAATAAATCACACACAGCATACTCAAAGCCACCAACCTTCGAGTAACCCTCTCAGACATCCTGGGTCATCCACCGCACCACACAATGACATTCAGAGCACAAAATGAAGGGAAAACACCAGCAACAATACAGCTCAGTTCTTCACACCATGGGGGTTTCTCACCCGGAGAAATATTTGGAGTTTCAAAATACTTCCACTTTCCTGCAGTTTATAAGAATTGTGAAAGGGTCTCTCTGTCTCTAATTGGCCTCTCTGACCTTTTTATCATCTCTCTCTCTCTCTCTCTCTCTCTCTCTGAGCTCCTACAAATGTAAGTGCAGCGGTGTACGCATGCACTTACAAGCCACTACACACTACATTCCCGTCTAATCCACTTCCATCCTCTCTGTGGAACACTCTCCAGATTGGTTTTACTTCTAGTATAAACTTCCAAGTGGAGGTCAGACGTCGGGGTCACGGGGGCCTACAGAAGGCCATGGAGCTTGACTTCAAAGAGAGAGCAGGGAGCTAGCTTGTTAGTGCTTACTCTACTCTCTAACCCCCACATCCCTACATGTCTGCTTTCTATTGTTATAGCAAGGCAGTCAGGGCTGTGGTAGCATGATGCTACAGCCAAGCTCCACTTTTCTCGGATACACATTTCTGCACAAAGCTAATTTTTAAATGTCATGCAACAAAATCAAATGTCTGCCTGCTTTCATTGGTTGCTAGTACCTGTGCAAAGGAACAGGGACGTCAGGGTTTAGATCGTACATCGGTTATGGGGTTCACTGTTCAGTACGAGTACCACACAACAGAAAAACATACAACAAGAAATCCAAGACAACGTTAAATACGAACATTTAGGAGCAATGTATAATATTTATGATTAGAAGGTTACTATGCATCTCTTAAAAAGGTGCATAATGACTTCTACGGCTACTAAAATGTGGTCTTCAACCGCTGTCTGCTTTCACATCCAGAGCTTTTTTAACAACAGCGAGAGGGAAAGTTGTTGGACACTTGTTTTCTTTTGCCTAGCTCCAGTGATTGGCACCTTTGGGTGCTGCCGTCGGACATTCATTAGCATATTCAACGTGTTTCCAGAGACACCCCGCGCTGCAAACAAAACAACTGATTTAAAGAAGCAGGTGAGTCTTCTCCGGCTCTGTCGTGTCCTCTTGCTATATTACTATACTTCTTCTTGTGTTTTATGTTGTGTCTACTTTCATTCATTTTGCCTTTCTTGGAAAGGACAGCTGAAGAGAGACAGGAAGTTTTGGGAGTGTGGGTGATGACATGAGGCAAAGGGCCAAGGTCGGATTAGAACCCATGGTGACCGCTACGAGGACTGTAGCCTCTGCACATGGGGCGCGCTCCCCTCTTCTCCTGTGTCTGTTGTTAAATAGTTGTTAGCAAACAGTTACTTGCATTACTACCTTAACAAACAGAACACAACGGGTGAAAGTGAAGAACATAGTATCAGATTCATTTTGTTCTTCCACCGGCTTGTGCTTTCTCACCCTCGCTTTATGTTTTGTACACAGACATGTGCAGAGGCAGAGAGGAGAGCAGGACCGATGTGAAATTTTCTGACGATTCAGTTTTTGTGTGTATTTTTACATGACAATGAGTCCAGCCATGGCCCAGTTGTTGAGGAGTTTATCACTTTATGTGATTGATCTTTCATCGAGTCAAACATTTCCATACGTTTTTGGAGCCCAGGCTCCAAACCACGAGTCTACGATGATTAAAAACCAGGTTGTTGACGTGGTGGATAGCCACAGATATCTCGGGATAATCAGGGATTTCAAATTGACACTTTGAGAAGAATTGTGAGGCCGTCTGTAAGAAGGTGCATCAACGTTGGTTTGGTCTGAGAAAACTCCCTTGCTTACAAATTGAGGCAACTTTAGTTGTAGATTTCGTTTTATGGAGCTGTCATTGAATCTGTCCTGTCTTTTTCCTCATGTCATGGTGTGGTAACCTGACTTTTAGAAACAAAAACATTCTTATTCAAATCGTCTAATGGGCGAGCAAAGTCTCAATCCATCCTGTCAGATCTCTATTCGTTACAGCTCCAGCCTAAGGCGAGCTCTATTCTCTCATCCTTTAAATGGGGAATTTTAACTTCTCCGCTCCGACTGTCGATGTGTTGCTCCTCCTGAGGGGAGAACAAAACGCTACAGAAACACTTTAGCACCTGCAGCTATAACACTACTTAACACAGCTAGCACAAGATGATTCACTTTACATGTCAGGTTATTCTGAACGTTTGAGTGGATGTCTGTGTAAGGACTTTGCCATGACATGATGTAAAGAGCGATGTTTTAATGAGCTCTGTCATGAATCTGTATTGTTGTATCTTTTGAACGCTGAATCTCCGTTCTGCACAACATATGTACCTGTTGACTTTGAATACTTCCATGTGTGACTGCCTTTATTATCCATTCAGACATATACATTGTATGACTGCATGCATTGAACTGTTGCGTCTGCAAAGTTATGGTACTCCTGACTCTCTGAATTTAATCTGTGCTGTAACACTGTGCAGCATAGATATGTATTGATTTGTGCTGAAATGTGAGGTAGCAGTCCACTGACACCCCCAGTAAAGACTGGTTTTGACTGCCTCTATGATTGAACTGTCAAGCTGAAAAACAAAATGTTAAGAATGAAAATGTGGCACCGAATATCACAAACTGTCGAGTACAGGAAGCTGACATTAGATGCTTCATCTAATCAGAATCTGATTTTAAAGGTCTGATTATTAAATTGATGAATTATGTAAAAATGTTGTTGGATTTCTTTGCACATTTATTTGATTTGTATACAACCATGTGAGGTTTCTTACTGAGTGTCCCTTTAAAGTGTCTGGTTTCATCAACATGACTTTTCTGCCCTCTAGTGGTAATGTCAGTGAACAGCCACGTTGAGTATTATAGGTAATAAATGGCAAGTCAATGTTTTTTCTTTTATATAAATGCAAATAATTCTTCAGTGTATGTCTGTCGTTTTATTTTAACTTTTTACAAATATTGTTGGTCACATAATGTCTCTAACCACCGTTTAAATGATCAACAGAAAATATGACGAAGACACTAAATAAATGCAATATAAATTATTGTCTTTTATCATGAGCTATTTATATCTACCATGAAAGTTATAAAAAGATAATGGTTTACCTCATTGACCATTTTAAAATGACAAAATCCTTAAAATATAGAGGAAGTACTTTTATTTTGAAGTCATAAATAGATCTCAACAACATTGTTTATATTTCTTACGGTGCAGGTGATTTATTGGAAAACACATCAGCTCATAAAAAAAGTATATTATATATATATATTGTATATGATATTTAAATCAAATGGGTTTTTTTAAACACTATAGGGATTAGTGCAGGCTTTACCAACCTTGGGGTCCTGACCCCACATGGGGTCGCATGGAATTCAAAAGGGATCGTCTGAAATGTATTGATCAATAAAAAATAGATTATATAAAAATAGATTGAAAAAAAGTTACTGTAGACCATTGCCGATGCCAAAACAAGAAACCTGGAGAGTCTCTGTCCATTGTGCAGAAATGTCCTCCCAGCCTTTCTTCCTCTGTCCTCAATAATAAACACCAAAACGCCTAAATGTGCTCCAACATGAATGTTTACTTGCAACACATGAAGGTAGAAAGCTAATTAATTTGTACCATAAAGCTGAATGGTTTTTGGATTCAGTCTTACCACCAACTGTTGGTGGGCTAATTGACATTGCAAAACTTTCACTGACCACTAGAGGTCAGAGTTTTATCATCTATGAACTCCACCATGTCTCCACATCATTGCATACATAATTATTCACTCGGTTCATCAGTCAACAAATAAGTGAGCAAGCAGAATCAGAACCCAAAGAGCTTTAGGGGAGGCTGTATCACGTGCAGGTGAAATGAAAAGTCACCTTCGTTCCAGGTACTGTTTGAACATCACATGCAAACAAAGTTCTGATGAACAGCCCATGAACTTAAACCTCAAGATACTAAGGTTCCTTATCAAGTTTTTAAACAAATACCCAGACCAAAACAAATAAATAATTTATCTAGTTTGATACATACTCACATCTTACAGAGGAAGCTTACATCTGACACTGAATCATAGTCAGGGATGTGATCTGTGTTGGACACTCACACAATCATTTACAAACCTCTGTTTCAGTAATATTTAAATATTCAAGCACAGCAGGATTTCTATATCAATAGAGTGTATACATACTAGAGTCTATAGAGAATATTTAAAGGTGTAACAGGACTGGAATTACTGGTTTCGTTTTGTCTACTTGCAAGAAAAGGTACAAATGTGAAACTTCCACATGATTCAAAATGGGATTCATTTCTGTGACACTCTCAGTCAGCACAGTCCATGCCACGAAGAAGTGTTGTTGTTTTAATGGAAGCGTGATTGAAGTTGGAGTCTCGGCAGGGCCAAATCAACACAACAACGTGGCCCCTGGGCAGCAACTTTCAACTCCACTACTACAGAATCAGAGAAGGGGTATGTATGCCAGCTTGCAGTGGCACCGTGTGAAAAGCTGCTGTGGCACCATCAGACAGTCTAAAGTAGAGCGAGGTCTAACCAGATTTTTTTGCTGATGCTCTTTCTGCCCTGCCCTCTACAGATCTCGGGCCCTTGGGCAATTGCCCGGTGGCCCTAATGGTAAATCTGGCCTTGGGTCCAGGGGGACCCATGTCAATTATACTCGGATACATTAGCTCGTCGGTACACATATTCTCTTCCTCAGGTTGGTTTCGCCTTTTTGTCTTCACTACGGTCAACTCAGAATTCGTTTGCATGGGGGAGCAAATATGTCATACTTTCAGCCACTTTTTCCTCTACAAAGGCTTACTATCACCACCAGCGCCATCAGCCCTTGCATGCTGACAATATGCTGCTGTACAGAAAACTTGAAAAAAAAAATCACTTTTTAAGTTAAAGTTGTTCGAGTTCTTGAAGATTTAAGTCTGTATTACCTACAATAATAAATCTTAAGCATTTGGCTGAGGCTCTGCAGGCTCACTGTTTTAATTCTTTTCTTTTTATGGCATGTCATGCTTTACTGAGCAAAATGCCTTTGAGAAATATAATTCTTTTCTTTGCATCTGGTGGCTTGTAGTCTGATTTAATGTTAGTCTTCAAGGGCCTGAGCTCTCAAAATGGGTTTAATGACTGCTTACTGATCTCTTTTCTGAGCAGCAAGTATCACTTAAAGTCACAGATTCAATTGCAGATGAAAAAGTTCTCATCATGTAACATATGTTATTGCAGCTATATCGGCCTTTGCAGGTCGTCAAAAAGTTTGCCGCGAGGGACTAAACACGGGAGTGAAGCTGTGACGCGCTGTCGTTATAAATGACTTCCAGATCCAAGATGCTTTAGTCATTTATTCTTCCAAAAACAAAACAAGATACTACAACTGCTGTTGTCGGGTCATTAAATATACTTGTGATCGCAGTGCAGTATAGTGTGGCGGTCAACAGAGATTTTCTCTTCCCACGCTCAACCCCTCTCTCCATCCAAGCCAAAAACCAGGTGAACAGGTGAGTGTGGCCCATATTATCACTGCCATCACCACGAGATTTCCGGTGAACACACCCACCACCAGTAACAAGCAGATCGTAAACATAAACATCCCATGACACCAAATACACAAACAACTTACATTTATGGCTCCTATGTATGTGTTATGCCGCCCACATGGTTATAAGTCTGCAGAAACTCATGCTGAGGTGAAAGAAAGAGGCAGTGATTGACCAATTTACCCCAAGATTGGAGTTGTTGAGGTTATCAAATGAAAGCTGCAAGAGAGAAATGTCGATTTCATACAACTACTATACAATAGCAAAACTCTTCATATAAAAAAGAATGCTCCCTCGGTAATAAAAAATGCATTCAATACATCATATCTGCCAAGTCACAGAATGTCGACTGCTTGTTTGCTGAAGTTTACCCTCAACATATTTTATGAGTCTTCATACTTCTGCAACAAGAAGTCCACTGATGTGATTAAATCATGTTAAATATGTTTTAATAGTTTTGTTTAGGCATTCACTGCATGTGGTTAGGTGTTAGAGAGTTTTGTTTTGTCTTTTAACAAGCAAATGAAGCTCATCGTGAGTAAAGACTGTTTCATACTCTATTCATGGATTCAACATGCTCACCTGTTGAATTCAACCTCAGCATAAACTTGGGGATACATAATACTGACAGAGTTGGGAATATCAATGTTATTTGTCCCATGATAAGTTTCCAGGACTGTTACATTTACTTTCTAAAACATTATTTCAGAAGATTCTTTTGAGTATGTGTGCCGTCGTACCTCTGTGAGCTTCATCTAACAGATGCAGAGATCACTGCGAGATAAGTGGAAATAAAAATGTTGAAGAGAAGTGACACCGTCTAGTACATTTGAAGAGAGTGAAGCTGGCAGACCTCCTCATGACATAAGAACTCTTTGAGTGCACCTTTGGGAAATGTGTTGACAGGTCTTGCAGGGGGGATTTTCAACACCACAACACAGCAGTGTCAGCAGCTGATGCATCCACCAGAGAACAAGAGACACCTCAAAACAGCTGTTCAAGTCTGACTTACTGTACTGAGTACGTCACACGCATTTCAAGCCTCAGCAGGCAGACAGGGGCTTCTTTTAATAATGCACAGCAATGAAAAGGGCAAAACAAATGCAGTATGTAAAAAAAATGAACAAAGAAGTCAATACATGGTTGCTTTATGAAGAGATTGGCAAATTCTTTTGTCCAGTATTCATGTGTTCTTGCATAGATTTGTGAATACTAAACACATGACACAACACACAGACACTTCATTAGGCACAGACGCTTTCATTCTCCAGACAGCTGCATCCCTACAGTATGAACGCTGCTGGCATCAACCAGCCAGGATGTTCTCCCTGCACAGCAGCTGCAAAGGCTCATAGTTGATCCTGGTCCAATTCTATAGTAGACACATCCTTACATCTAATCTGACACTGCTCTGCCTCCTCCTTCCTCCTCCTGCAGCACTGAAAACATGCCAGCAATCAGCCGTAGAAGAGCGCTTACATTTTCAATCTTGTTTCTTAGTTCTCCTCATACCATGACGTGTGGAGGTTTTCTTTGTATCTCTATGCCAACCACACTTCCTGCACTGAATGAGGATCTGCGATAGGAAGTAGAGATGAAGTCTGCACTTAGCAAAGTTTCGATTTACAAGAAATGATACTGTGGTAAAAATGAGTCTTCCCAACTTACTCCAAGACTTTGACCTTGAATACTAAACAGTGTGGTAATGCGTTGAGGTATATGTAATACCACAAGAAGCATCATTTCTAACAGGAAGACTGACGATATCACTCGATGTGAAACCAGGATGTCATGTAAATTGAGTACATTTCATGCATCAATTGTTTATCACTGCGACTGTTCCATACTACCTCTTTTTTGTCACAACACTGCAAAGCAAGAAAGATGTAAATAAAACCAGAATGTGATGATTTGAAAAACATAGAAAGCCCCGTTTTTCATTGAAATTGAATTGTGATGGTATGGAGGTGCATTAGTGTACACGGCATGGGTAACATGCTTAATCATTTTATACAGGTTTTAATGCAACTTGTGCTGCCAAGTAGAGAAGTTCTTTTTCAGGGAAGGCTTTGCTTATTTCAGCGAGATGATGCCAAACCACATTCTGGACACAATACAACAGCACGGCCATGTAGCAACAGAGCCCTGTGACACACTGACCTTCCTGCAGTCCAGACTTTTCACCCACTGAAAATATTTGGAGCATTATGAAGTTTAAATCAATACAGAGGAGACCCTGGACTGTTGACCAGCCGAAATCAAACAAGAATTAAGCGATAATGGTAAAATATTTCACTTTCAAAATGACAGAAAATTGGTCCCTTTAGTTCTAAAAATGCTTCCAAAGTGTTTTTAAAAGGAAAAGTGATGCAACAGAGAGGTAAACATTAGGGCCCGGCCGATATGGGATATTTTTTGGGCCGATACCATCCATATTGGGGGAAAAATAAATAAATCAGATACCAATATATTGGCCGATATATTTCAAAGATCTAAGTTTGATCTGAAGACATCGACACATTTATGGTGTTGATGCTTAAAATTCAGTTATCAAACAGTTGTGGAAAAGATAACAAAGACAAGGTGGACACTCAACTGGAAAGTAACTGCATGTACCTGCATCACTGTTCGACACTCATGCTCACTCACTCAATGAAATGCTATTTGACTGGTGAATAAATCTATCACATCTCTGTGATAAAATTAGCCGATACCGATAGTCAATGGATATGTCAATATCGGCTGATATTATCGGCTGGCTGATTAATTGGTCGGGTTCTAGTAGACATGAACCTTGTCCCACTAATTTTTTTTTGTTTTACGTGTAGCTGGCATCAAGTTTAAGATAATTTTCCAAAAACAATTAAACTTTCAGTTTCAACATTTGACATTTTGTCTTTGTGTTGATTTAGATCAATTATTGGGATCAATGCTTTGAAAATCATTCTGTTATTAATTAATATTTTACACACATGTCCCAACTTTATCAGATTTTTTTACCTGCTCCCGCGCACACACACACCTGCAGACCACACCATAACACTTGTAGGTTTAAAGATATTCAAAGATGTTGGCTGCGTGATTCAACACTGTTGTTTTTCCCCCCTAAACCAGTTAGGTTGTTTCTATAATTCTCATCAGAGGCACAGCATCTTCTCAGAACAACTTCATTGTGCATTTAAAAAAAATCAAACCATCAAACAGTGCGGTCTGCGTGACACTGCTGACATACGCCGTGTTTGTGTTTAGGTAGCGCGACAGGAAGTGATGACGTCTGTTGGTTTCATGTAAGACAGAAACTCTGGTTTCAGTTGGAGACGCTCAACAAACAAAACAAACTATTCCTGTCTCCCTGCGAGGTGTCACAATGATACACATGTTAATGTGTTCATGCTTTAACCCAACAGTGGTACGTTTCACAGAGAAACTGAGTACCTGAGGAGTTATTAAAACATTATCTTTAAAAGATATGTGTGCTGATATGTTGATGTGTTCGACCAATGAGTGAAGTTGGGGAGTTTTTTGTAAAATTGCGTCACTTTCTCAAAATTCCCAAACAGATGAAAGAAATCTGAATCATGCTTCTGAAAGTCCTGATCACTCATGAAATAATTCATGAATGTGACACTAACAGTCATTTGAGAAGTTTTACTGCATTCCCATGACAACCACAAAGATTTCAGATAGCGTCAAATGTCTAAAGATAAACTTGTTCAAAAGCACATGAGGGCATACATGAATTACATTTCTTTGAGTTGCAGATGTTTACTTATTCTGGGTATGGTGTGTCAGTTTCAATTTCAATTTCAAGAAACGCTGGAGCGCAGAAGAATTTGTGGAAACTCATCTGTTCAGTATATTTATACAGACATCGTTCATCTTAAACATACAATATGTCGAATTTTATTACAATGTTTACACTAAAATATCTAAATTAATAAAAACTTGACTAAACCTATGTTCTATTTTTTGTTATAATTGAGTTCTAACATTACCTAAAATATTTCCAACATTTATCAAAGCCAGAGAAATCCGTAATTTTATAGTTGTAACGGGACGTGTCTGTTCGCGGCAGCCACCATGATAGACACAACTTGTTTATCGTTGCCATGGAAACACCAGATGTTACATCAAAAGACTTCATAAGCTAGTGGGAGCTGCTGCTGAAAGCTGCTGTACTGTTGCTGTATGTGCTGCTGTGATAAAAACTTCATGTCAATAATACTTGAATACTGTAGCTCGTCGGTACACATATTCTCTTCCTCAGATCGGTTTTGCCTTTTTGTCTTCACTACAGTCAATTCAGAATTCGTTTGCATGGGGGGGCGACTCCCATGATTCCCCGCCAGCCGCATCATCTTCTTTTCTACATACTGTGCCTTTAAGTTATGATTTTTTTTAATTAATATCCATTGTATCTTCAAAGTATCTTACTGTGGTATTGTGTGTAACATAATGTAAAATAAAAAGCTTTGATTGGAGCTAAATTAAAAAAAATATGTATCAATCCTTCCAAACCTCTAGTTTCTCTCTTTGGATTGATTTGTTAAAAATGGATTAAATATCATCACAGTTCAAGCTCACTGTTTTCATTTCAAACTCCTCTCCAGTCTGTTCTTTTTACATCCAAAACAAAATCAAGAAGCCAGAAGCTGCCAGTGACAGCAGCCAAGAAATCCACTTAGTGTTTAACGCTTCAAGGATTTTTTGAGCTGAGCATGAAGCACATCTTGAGCTTCAGCTGAACGCTGTGTGTCGAAAAGTGGTGGAGTAGTGAGTGCAGACAAAGAGATAAACATCTTCAAATCAAGAAACAAACACTAAACAGAGCTCAGCACAATCAAGATGAAGTAGGTCACATTTCCAGAGAAGCTACGGTGAAAAAGCTCAAGAAGCACAAAGTGCCCCCCCCCCCACACACACACACACACACACACACACACACACCCCAAACCACCACCCCCAGGCCTGAGTCTCTGCTAAAACTTCAGCCGATTCAGTTTTTCAACTTCTCTGAAAGGAAGCTTTTCCCTCTCTCTTCCTCCTCCACCCCTCCTCCAGCTGAGGTGGGCGTGCTGAGGGAACACAGCATGCAGATGTTGACGTTCCACAACGAGAGTTGTGCCCACATCCGTTCAGAATGAAGACTTCTGCAGCCTGTTCAGTGTGACGGTAAAACAGCAGGCAAGAACATATGTCACAGCACCGCTGGAGCTCAAATGCAAAAAAGAAGGAATGACATTATAAGGCTGAACTGAGACATAAAATCAAATTGTGCTTTCACACTTGCACAGAACTCCTTAAAGGCTTTATATGTGATTTTTCAAACTTAAATGTAATAGAAATCAAGTATATCCTCTGAAAATAACTCTGTGAGTCATGACTGTCTACAATGGGTGTAACACCCGAGTCCCACTGTCTGTGATGTTTTCAGAGTTTTCAGAGTCCTATCTTCAGTTTGTTTACATTGTTGGGACAGCAGCTGGCTCCTCCCCTCGTGTATAAAAGTTGTTTAATTGAGAGACTAGAGAAAAGAAGAATAACATACTGTACTCACTGCTTAATTGAATGTCACAAGGTCATTTCAGGTAAATTTACATGCAGTGTGAAGATACGAGCATAATAAAGATCGCTAGCATTAGCATGCTAACATAACAATGCAGTGCGAGTTGATTTGGATTCATGCTGGTGCTCAAGGGCGACATCACACAAAAAAATCACATATAAAGCCTTTGAAAACTTCAAATATTTTTTGGGGGAGCTGCATGCATGAATGCTAACATCCTGATTTATCTCTTGGACTTTATTCTGAGTTTCTCCCCGCACGTTTTATTCTGCAGAAAGTCAAAGTGAGCTGAAGTGAAAGCGCACCAGGATATAATCATAAACACATGAAGGTGTAAGAAGCGACAGAGTCGGATGCTATAATGACAGTTTTTGTTTATGGTACGTGTAGCTCAATGTAGTCCTATTTTCTACAAAAGAGAAGCAGAGAAGACTGGTGCAGAAAACATAATGCAGCACTTCATTATGTGCACTAAGATCGAAATGGAATGCGCAGTCTATGGCCGCACCGGTCCAGAATATCCCCTCCCACTCGCTCACATTGAATTGTCCTGAATATTTCCTGCGGCTCACACTGCCCTTATGAGGAACATTTCCTTGTGAGGGCTGGCAGGAAAATTCTGGGTAAATTCTGAGGGAAAACTCTGCTGTCTGTGATCACACACCTATTTCGAGCTGAAAACTTCAGGTAGTTTTGTGAGAGCGCTCGAGAGTGTGAGAGCATCACAAGAGTCAAAGTGTGAGTGACTGAGTGAGTTTAAATGCAGCTGAGAAAGAGACGTTTTATTCCAGGAAATGAAACAGTTTATCAGCAATTAACACTTTGATACATAGCCTACAGTAAGAGCTTTTAACTCTTTATTTTGACTTAAACATGAACCTTGTTTTGTCAGTGACTACCTGCTAAGTGGGTGGTTTTGTTACACCTTCTTGTCTTAAAGCAGGTCGAGCTATTCTTACTCTTATCCCCTCTCTGTCACATCCAGAGGCTGCTGCCTGATCACAGGTCTGTCTCACTCAATCAGAGGGAAAATACTGAGACATTTCCAATGAACTGTGCTCACATTGAGTTACCCAGTAAACAAAGCAGAACGACACGCTGTAGCACACTTCTGACACCTATTTCTTCCTGGTAGAAAAACAATGTACACAGACATGAGAGCAAGGAAGTGTCTGAACAACTGGAAGACTTTTTTTCCCCCTCCTTTACTAATAAACTGTTGTTGACACGTTTTTCAAACACGATGGCTATTTGTCCAAAATACATCCAAATATTGAGCAAACCAGAGGCACGGCTTTGACGTTTTACTATGTCGCCGACGTCATTCTGTAGGCTACGCTGACGCAACCTCTTACATGTTATGTTGTATAAAAAGGTGTTTTTATGAGCAGCTACGTTTTCTTTTTTAGCTCACAACATTCACCCCATATTTTTCGTGTTTACAC
Organism: Labrus mixtus; assembly: GCF_963584025.1. Classification (NCBI taxonomy): domain Eukaryota; kingdom Metazoa; phylum Chordata; class Actinopteri; order Labriformes; family Labridae; genus Labrus; species Labrus mixtus. The sequence goes on from NC_083615.1 coordinate 27,988,349, forward strand.
CTTTACATGTCAGCTGTTTCGGACCTGCTACTACTACTACGGGTCACGAGGACAGTTCTGCAAACGCGCGCACACGCGCGCGCACACACACACACACACACACACACACACACACACATACACAAACAATCAGTTATAGATTAATAACTGCGACCAAACCAAACTCTGTCTTACCTGTTTTGGCTTTTTGGGGCTCGCTCGACTGCAGCACCGTCGTGTCCTTGCGTAGTACATTAAGTTGAGGAGCTTTAAAACAGCGTGTAAGAGTTGTTTACAAAGTTTTCACCGTGAACTCCGATTGGTTTGAAAGTTTAGTCGACGCCCCAGACCTCGGTCACTGGGCCGAGTCTCAATCGCTGCTTCCTGGAATCGCTGCCTTCGTGTGGAGGGGAAATACGAGGAAGGAGACAAGTATTTGCCTCTTACTTTTACTTTTTAACATGGGTAGCCTAGATTTTTCTTTTCTTACATTTGCAGAGATATTTCGTTAGGCCAATGCAAACTGCAAAATGATACACATTAAGAGACCTTTTAATAACTGAGGAGGGGCAGAGCAAATAGGGTAGGCCCTTTTTTGCAATTGTTTACAAACAATCGTTTGACAAAAGTCTGTTAAAAACATATAAGTGACTATTTACAAATAAGATAAAAACTGAAATACTGCTCATAATTGTAATAATTTTGTTGTTGTACAATGAATGAATTATTACTCCGTTTATTGAATGTGTTAAAAGTTAAGTAAAGTGAATTTATCAATGATTATTGTACAGTGTATAAATAATGGAAAATCTATGGTGCAGTCATAGACTGTAAATAGTAATGTACGAAACCTGAGTGACGTCCCCCGTCTGTTCCTGCAGGGGGCGCTGGAGGCTCATCAACAGCAGCCGCAGCCATGCTGGAAATGCTGTATCAGCATAACTTTCAGTCAACCTAAAGACAGACTGAGAGCTGGAGCTGAGGCGAGTTTTAAGCCTCTTGATGAACCGTTACATCACGCCCACCTGTCAATCATGTCAGCAACGCGCCTAACTATGGATAACACGTATCTTTCATAAAATAAAAACGGAGCTGCATATAATAACTAATCTGACCTATTTATTTTTTGTACCAGGCTGTCATACTTTCAGCCACTTTTTCCTCCACAAAGGCTTACTATCACCACCAGCGCCATCAGCCCTTGCATGCTGACAATATGCTGCTGTACAGAAAACTTGAAAAAAATCACTTTTTAAGTTAAAGTTGTTCGAGTTCTTGAAGATTTAAGTCTGTATTACCTACAATAATAAATCTTAAGCATTTGGCTGAGGCTCTGCAGGCTCACTGTTTTAATTCTTTTCTTTTTATGGCATGTCATGCTTTACTGAGCAAAATGCCTTTGAGAAATATAATTCTTTTCTTTGCATCTGGTGGCTTGTAGTCTGATTTAATGTTAGTCTTCAAGGGCCTGAGCTCTCAAAATGGGTTTAATGACTGCTTACTGATCTCTTTTCTGAGCAGCAAGTATCACTTAAAGTCACAGATTCAATTGCAGATGAAAAAGTTCTCATCATGTAACATATGTTATTGCAGCTATATCGGCCTTTGCAGGTCGTCAAAAAGTTTGCCGCGAGGGACTAAACACGGGAGTGTCTGCAGAAACTCATGCTGAGGTGAAAGTAAGAGGCAGTGATTGACCAATTTACCCCAAGATTGGAGTTGTTGAGGTTATCAAATGAAAGCTGCAAGAGAGAAATGTCGATTTCATACAACTACTATACAATAGCAAAACTCTTCATATAAAAAAGAATGCTCCCTCGGTAATAAAAAATGCATTCAATACATCATATCTGCCAAGTCACAGAATGTCGACTGCTTGTTTGCTGAAGTTTACCCTCAACATATTTTATGAGTCTTCATACTTCTGCAACAAGAAGTCCACTGATGTGATTAAATCATGTTAAATATGTTTTAATAGTTTTGTTTAGGCATTCACTGCATGTGGTTAGGTGTTAGAGAGTTTTGTTTTGTCTTTTAACAAGCAAATTAAGCTCATCGTGAGTTCAATGAGAAAGACTGTTTCAGACTCTATTCAAAGTATGAAATTTATATAAAAATGCTGAGTGATTTTCTCATTAATACAAGAGTTACATTTTGTAGCTCTTAAAGGAGAAAAGATAAAATTTAGCCTTGGAAGTTTAAGCCAGTTTCCGGGGACAATCATACCGTATTTCTGAGAAAACATTCCTGAAATTATGAGTTTTATTTCTGACGACCTGCTGTGCTCTTTGCTTTTTCCCGAAAAAAGGCAGGTTAGCTGGAGTAATTCACATTTCCTGGAGAGGGTGCAGTTTTTTTTGAAGGAATGGGGAAACAGGAAGTATGTAAGATAAGACCTGAACTGATAAATGAAGGTCATACCACATAGATATACAAATTAAAGGCAGTAAATGACGACAATGACGGGTTACTCTGTGTCTTTTTTTTTAACGTAAATTAAAGCGACCCAATTAGACTTTGAGGTTCAAATCTATAAAATAGTGACCTGCAACAGCGGACACACATTCATACAGTAACTATTCAGACAATGTTATATTCATTTGTAGCAGCAGTAGCTCCACAGGGCTTGTACCCACCCAGAGAGGTGGTTTCATGGCAGCAATCATGGTCTTTGATTGCACTGCTTTCATGGTCAGACCCCTCAGGGCCAGGCTCAAAGTGAGACAGGTGAACAGCAGCCCGCTGTCTTGGATTATAGACTATTTAATTGACTGATAGTGCAGATTGGCCTCCTCCAGAGCATTGTGGCGGAAATGCTGCACAATGGCAAAGAAGGTTGTTCCCTGTGAAACACAGTCTTTTAAGTTTACCTTTTATAATCACTGTTAGAACTGCAGGTTTTGGATTCAGCCCATGCATTCATCTCCTTTTTTAATTTTGATGGCTCTTTTTGCTGAACAGTGCTGACAGTTTAGGCAAAGTGAAGTAGTTCAAGTGCATATGAAAATCTTGGCATATGAGGACTTATTTCTGCACATAAAGACTTGTGCAGAACTTGAGGACTTGATGAAATAGTGGCAGGGGCCTCAGCGTTTCTAAGAAACAAGTAGGGGGGCACTCAATGGGAAAAGGGATGGAAACACTGTTGATAAACAGGGTACACAAAAATGTTTAAAATCAAATGCAACATTTTACATCATAAACTGTAAGTCATCGTTGCCATGTAAGGTAATAAAAAGCTGAAGAATAATTCCCCTACCTTCAGTGTGGGTCATTTCTTCTCACTATTAAGCACATGGCATGAGACCCGGCCTTTTTTTATTGAGTTTTTCTGTTCCTCTTTGCTCCAAAAGTAACAGCAGCACATTGACGTACTGCATTCATTTGCAATGTGAATTTTCATTGATAAATTATTAGACAATGATTATTTGTTCACATTTTTACAAAACATCTCTACACAATCAATCCTCTGGTCCCAACGGCTCGCAACATGGCCAACTAAATATCTATGCAATGAATGTATACGGATAACTATTCAAATGTAATAGAAAGATATGAAATTAAAATGGGTTGCTTCTTCATTAAATGAGAAAACAATATGCAAATCAATAAGAAAAAGACATAAAAAAAGAACTTATTGCTTAATGAAGCCGCACAGTGTTGATCTTTGGCTTGACGATTGCTGCAGACTTTTTTTGTGGGTTGACTTAATTATGTTACATAATCAGACGCTCTCCTGTGGGCTAACGTACAGCACAACAGTAATTAAATCAAAGAAATGAATAGCAATGAGAATGTGTTTTTCTTTCTTCCCTAATCTGTCGTTCTGAAGTAGAACAATGTGGAAAGAAAAACCTTGTAGGTTTTTGTCTGTTTGTGAGATATAAGTCAGAGAAAGTTAATTATTTGCTGATTTCAGATAGCAAAGGGCAAGGGAGCACAGAACCAAATATGGAAGGCTGCAGAGAACAGAAGGGAGAATACAATACAGTGAATATGAGATACTTAAATGTGAGGGATATTTTAAAACAAGCCTGTTAAAGAGTCAGTAGCTTTTTCCCATAATAAAATAAAGACTTTTACAAAAGTAATTCTGCTAAATCATTACTTCTGGGCATACGTGTGTTGATGTGACTGTGTCTGCAGAGACCCTGTCCTCTGTTTTGATTGAGATGTTTTGCTTTGTTTGGTTGACTCGGGACGTTTCTGGGCGGGTAGCTGGTGTGTTTCCTCCAGCCAATGTCAGCGCACAGGTGAGTTACGAAGTGGATACAATTCAGTGATTAGATGTGATTCAAGTTGAAAATATGATGGGAAGAGATGAAGCAGCAAAAAAGAGAAAATCTAATCATAGTGAGGTGAAAAGCCATAAATGAAGCTTGGGGGCAGAGGGTGTGTAAGCAGGGAGGTCGCTGGAAAAACTAACAGTTCATTCTCCTGGTTGATGGCTTTTTGTCAGAGGCTCCCATTGGGATGCCCAAGGAGAGCTAGCGGGCTAATTAGCACAGCGCCAACTGCTTAATCCCCATCCTAGTCATTAGTCCGTGAAACAAACAGTGGTGCTAAGATTGAGGGTAATTAAGAGCGATCCCTGACACACAGGCTGAGGGTTATTCCTCTAAGCTCAGCTTCATTGTCAAACAACTCTTTTGCTTGTTTTCAGCAGCTCAGCGGTGTTCACAAATATGCAAAAATGAATACACAACAAAACTTTAGATTTCACTTCAAGCAAATAGTCAGTTAAAACAGATTAAAAGTAGTTTTCCAGTTGAATGTTTTTTCTCAGTTTTTTTCTGTGGGTCCTCAGTGCTTCTCGAAATGCTGAATGTGCCCAAAACATGTCAGGGGGGAGCACTTGTAGCCAATGTATATTTGCAGACCATTTTCCCATTGTTGTTTTATTTTATCTGTATATTAAAGGCCCTGACACACCAAGCGGACGGCAAAGAACTAGTGTCGTCGCCTCACATCGCCTCTCGTCTCGATAAAAAGTTGCACTAGAACACATCGCAAAGACTACAGCCGACGGCCAACCACCACGTACGTTCTGCACATGTGTGAGAGGAAATAACTCTCTATGCCAGCTGGCGGCGGTAGTCCGTTGTTATGATACGAGAAAATCATTTTCACACCGCTGTCGATCACCACATGTATTATAATCTAATCTAGAATAATGTCTGATAAAAAGTTGCCCCCCTAATATAATGGTAGGGGAAACACTGTATACATATATAAAGAAAGAATATATAAAGAAAGCAACAAAATAAAGAAAGCAACAAAGGAACCTGAAAGAAACGGTCTATTCAGGACCAGAGGACTCAAATGCTAAAATATAAAAGTATGTCTTGAGACGGGACTTAAAAGAGTCAACAGAGGGTGCAGACATGATGGGATGAGGGAGGCTGTTCCACAGTTTAGGGGCTTTTACTGGTTAAGCCCAATCTCCCTTTAGCTTGAGCCATGAGCGGGGAACAGCCAGGAGGCATATGTCTGATGATCTCAGGCGCCTAGATGAGGTGTACGGCCTGAGGAGGTCGGTAATATAAAGGGGGGCCAGGCCATTCAGGGCTTTAAAAACAAACAACACAATCTTAAAATCGATTCTGAATCGTATTGGGAGCCAATGAAGGGACGCAAGAACAGGACTGGTATGCTCCCTCTTCTTGGTTCCAGTCAGCAGCCTTGCTGCAGCATTTTGTACCGGCTACAGACTGGACAGGGACGACTGCCTTATCCCAGTATATAAAGAATTGCAGTAGTCAAGCCGGGATGAAATGAACGCATGGGTTACTGTCTTTAAGTCACTGAATGAGAGGATAGGTTTTAGCTTGGAAATTGTACGGAGCTGAAAGAAACTGGATTCGACAACTGAATTTACCTGGCGATCGAATGTAAAGCCTGAGTCGAAGATAAAGCCAAGGTTCCTGGCATGGGGCCTAATGTGGCTATATAAGTATACAGCTTCGGTTTTTGACTCATTTAATTGTAGGAAGTTATGGGCCATCCAGTGTTTTATGTCTTCGAGGCATTGTGTAAGAGAGGTGAATTCTGCGAGATTGTTTGGTTTGACCGGTAGATAAAGCTGAGTGTCATCTGTGTAGAAGTGATATGAGAGGTTGAGCTTCTGGATAATTTGACCCAATGGGAGCATGTATACTGAAAATAGTAAAGGGCCTAGGATGGATCCCTGTGGTATCCCACAGCTCAGACCAGATTGGGAGGAATAAATTATCCTGATGAGTACTCAAATAGATTGTAAAGACACAAAACTAGATAAACATCATACATTGGTGCAGAGAAGGTAAACAATTCTGTGCATAAAATGTGTCAGAATGCAAGGAAAGAATTGTCTTGTGCTAAAACTAATTCTGTGGGAGATCCCCCAAACACCCCTTGTTTTATGGTTACAACTGTTTAACAGAAAATACTTAATGATATTTAATTTACCAGGATGCCAAGTTAAACTCAGGCGGGCGTCACTATCGATCAGATGGCAGGCGCGGAGGCTGTTCCCTCTCCAAAGGGGAGCATGACGGAAAATGTTTGAGAACCACCGCTCAAATGAGTGGTTTTATTTGCATGCACCAGGAACTGTAATCACACAGAGAATTAATACCAATTAGATTCAGGTCATTTTTTCACTCCTCAATTACAGTGCATTTTTTTCATCCCAATATTTTTCAGACTAGAGGCCTCTCTGGTTGACTCACCTCATTAAATCCTTGTTATCATAACTGAGTTATTTCTATCAGTCACACCTCAGTACCTTGACCGTGTTCAGACAACATCTCTGTTGTTTTATGCAGCTGATAGTGAGCATATACTTACACAGAAACGTAAAAGCATGTTTTTATTGGATTTTCTTACTGGCTAAGGGAAACATAGTGTATTTTCATTTTCTTCTGTTTGTGGACATTTATTCATCAACGTCGGCTGTTATTAGTATGCCCACCAAGGGCTCCAGCATGATAACTGGAGGAGAGCTGAAAATCCATCACTTCTAATCTCTGTGCCTCTGCTGTAAAGTCCACCGACTGCAGTCATTGCTTTTTCCATAATATAACACTGGCTGCTGTAATACTTTAGCAGGATATGAGTACAGTTGCTAATAAAACTCACCTGCAGCCTGAGAGATTCCTTTGGTGCATACACCACTCATCCACATTATTCTACAAGGAAAACAGTCATCTATGTATACAGATTCTAAGTAACAATGTAGAATCTGTACATGCAGGATTGGGCTTCAGTATGGGAAATGTTCAGGTTTTTGTTGATAGTATGTTTGTAGTCTGTTAAGTGGTATTGACCAATTAGGAATCAGCAGGCTTTGGTGTTTGCAGGAAAAACATTCTGTAAGGAGGGTAAGAAGCCAGCATAATGTAACAATAATGAGACTTTTTCTCCAAATGACTTGTTAACCTCTATAAACACATATCTGCATGCAAGTGCAATATATATATATATATATATATATATATATATATATATATATATATATATATATATATATATATATATATTTTCTACATAAAAAAAAATATTTTGGAAATAATTTGCTTGCCCCCGCTTATGAAATCAAATAAGGAGCACAGCCAGGGCAAAGAGGATCATGAGTGATCCCCACCACCCAAGTAACGGACTGTTTACATGGCTACCCTCTGGCAGGTGCCTTTGACACATCAAGGCGAACACAGAAAGACTCAGGAAGAGCTTCTTTCCTCAGGCTGTCCGGACCGTTAACTCCACTCTCCTCAGTTAAAAACAAAACAGAACTGTGACTACATGATGCACACACACCACACATTCCAATCTGCACATTGCACTTTGACACCCTGGACACTTTACACTGTTTACATTATTCTATATTTTATATTTTGTACATTCAAATAATTCTTTTTTTTAATTTTTACATTATATTCTATTTTACTGGACCCTGGACACTTTACACACTGACACTTTACAATGTTTACATTACTCTATATTTTATATTTTGTACATTAAAATAATTATTTTTTTCTTTTTTACATTATGTTCTATTTTACTGTATATATGTGTATTAGTAATTTGAGTGTTTATTGCATGGCCTTGCGGAACAGTCCTTACATTTCACTGCACATCTGTATGAGCATGTGACAAATAAAAATCTTCGAATCTTGAATCTTAAGTGTTTGGATTTCCAGACTTCTTGGAATACATCAGAAATTATCAATCTGGAGTGCCGGTGACCTAGTGGTTAGTTTGCAAGCCTCATGAACAGAGGCTGTGTCACAATTTTACAACTCAATAATAGGTAGAGGACCCACGTGCAGAACCTAAATTGTTGATATAAACATATGGAAAAAAGGCAAACAAAAATCTTACTTGAGTAATAGTCCAAAAATTCTAAATCAAGTCCAGGAAACACAGAAAACAAAACACAAGAGTTCATAGAAAATCCTCATAAGGAGTTTAGACAACCACAGAGGAGGTTAGACGACCGACTGACACAGAATGGCAGAGACTAAATAGTAACTGGGTTAATCAAGACAGATGTGACTTATTACACAAGTGGAAACAATCACTGTGGAGGGAAAACACACAAAGGCAGGAAGTACAACCAGATATAACACAATATATGCAAGAATTACAAAATAAAACAGGAAACACTTAAACTAAACTCAGGAATACGAAGAGAAGATTCATATAAGGAAACAGGAACACAATGGTTAATGTCAAAATATAACAGAAAATCACAATTTAACATAACAAGGTTAACAACAAGTGTGCACGCCCCATATACAGAGGCTGCAGTCTTCAAACCCAACCATCTGACCTGGGGCTCCTTTCTCGCATGACTTTCTCCACTCTCTATCTCCCTGATTTTCTGTCTCTATCCAATGCCCTTTCACTAAATTAAGGCATAAAAAACCTAAAATTAAACCTTAAAACCTTAAAACCTGCATTTGATTGGCTCTAGTTTTCCAAGGTGCAGTACTGTCGGCTTTTTTAAACCTGGTTTCTGTCACTGTTTAGAAGGCAAGAGAAGGCTATCACCATTGTCTGTGTCAGATGTCAATCTATCAGCCCACATGTGGGGTCAACATGTCACCATCGTTTTGTCCGACGTTACACCCGACTGGCACTAAACAAAGACACAAGCTACTTGGATGGACTTTTTGGCCGAATATGATGGAAACTACGACAAAGAAAGGAGATGCAGCTACAACATAATCTTTGAAAGTATTTACTTGCGTTTCTTTGGGTGAAGCTCGTGGAGGGCGATTCCCAAAACGTTTTTTGCAAGATGTAGGCTAGAGTTGTTGTTTTTTTTTACCGCGCAAGGAGGAGAAAAGAATTGAAGCGACACACTGCATACAAGACTCACAAGGAATGCATGAAGGGAAATGTGGATCTGTGGATACATTCATCTTGAAACCAAAAGAGGAGTGTCCGACAGATAAGGTATGAGCAGCTGAAATAATTAACATTCACTACACTGTGCAGCACTTACAGTCATACAGGTCAGCAGCCTGTGCCTCCTGTCATTTTTCAAGACTCCTGGGGATGTACAAAAGCAGCAGATGTGTGTACCTGCCTCTGTTTAGATATACACACAACCTGCATAGTGTTTTCTAATTTATTTTTTAATGCCGGTATGTAGGCCTACATCTCCCTCGCCATCTCCTTTCTTTCTTTCTTTCTTTCTTTCTTTTTTTTTTTTATGAAGGAAACATTGAATTAAAAAAGGCAACGCAATTAAATGAGTAGGCTAAACAACAGGAGGCTCGGCTTAATTAAAGGGGAAAGCTGATAGGCTTACCTTAGGTTGTATAAGTCAATGAGGATGTAAAGATACTGTAAAGAAACTTAGATACAGAAATTAATTGTAAAAGTTCTAATATTGATTTGGGTATAGGCATTTTCTGTTTAGTACTAACATTGAGGTCTCAGACAAAGTAATAAAATAGCTAAATGAAATAAACTTAAGTTGACGTTACACTACTCAGCTCAACTAACTTTACATGAGTTATTAATATTATTATCAATTTGATGAAACTGAAAAGGGGAGTCTTAATTAATGAGTTGAAATACCCTCCCTGAGTCAGGCAGACATATGTAGAATTTGACATTTTTGGAGAGGGGAGAAATTAACGGGACAGCGATGACAGGATAAGTAGGGGTATGACGGGGCTATACACTGTAGGCACTGGAAAGTTAAATACAACACGGCGACTGATACAGTGCGCCCTATAGACCAGTTGGGAACAATGGTCACTAATGAACGCCACCTTATTATTAGGTGGTACCAGTGCAACCTGAACAGATGTCTTGGTTCTTATTGTGAGTATTGTTTTTTTGTTTTCTTTTACATTATTGATGTAATTTCAGCTTTTTCTATTTGTTTGTTTGTTTTTTTCCCTCCCTATCTTCCCCTTTTATCCAGCAGCTACTCTCAACAAACCAAAATAAGACTAAGCTGGATTTTCAACAGATCATATGACTAAGCTAAAAATAATTTCACTTAATGTTAATGGACTAAATAATCTAACTAAAAGGAATAAGATCCTTCTTCAGTTGAAGAAAACCAAAGGAGATGTTCTCTTCTTACAAGAAACTCATCTGAAGATGAGCATAAGAAGTTAGGAAAAACGACTAAGGGTCTAATTTACTCCAGTTCATATGGATCAAAAAAGAAGGGGGTCGCTATAATTATACAACCACACATAGTTTTTGTAGAAGAATATCATATTGTCGATAAAGAGGGACGGTTTATTCTGGTAGTAGGTAAAATAGAATCAGTGGTTCTATCTCTGCTAAATGTGTATTACCCACCAGAAGAAAGTCCAGACTTTATGACAGACATAATTGAACTGTTACTGACAAAATGCAAAGGTGTCACAGTAATGGGGGGAGACTTGAACCTTACGTTAAATCCCAGACTTGACTCTTCAAACACTAAACCCCATAGAGCAGATAAAGCATCATCAATCTTAAGGGGGGCAATCTCAGAATATGGACTGGTAGATATATGGAGGATGATGCACCCAATAAAAAAAAACATATTACTCAGGCAGATTCTCAACTTACAACAGATTGGATTATTTTTTCATGTACAAAAAAGACATAGAGGTAGTAGAAACATGCTTAATAGGCACAAGAGACTTATCAGATCATGCCATAGTGACATTAAATTTAAAACTCAACTTAAAGGAAGGGGAAAAATTATGGAGGTTTAATAACTCCCTCTTGCTGGATCAAATATTTGTAGAGAAAATGAAAAATTTGCTTAAAGAATATTTAGAGATAAATGATGCTGGGGAGGTGAATCCAATTACGTGGACATATAATTTCATACACAACGTTTAAACAATAAAACAGAGGACATTAGAGCAACAAATACAATGTTTGGAAGAAAAATGTAAAAATACTAACGAACTTAAGTTAAAAATTGAGTTAAAAAATAAATATAAAGAGTTAGATAGGATCCGAACAGAGGAAGTGGAGAAATTAATGACATATGCAAAACAGAAAAATGATGACGGTGGTCTAAATTCTTTAAAACTTCTAGCATATAGACTTAAGAAGCAGAGTAAGACAGCATATGTAACTAAATTGAAAAGTGGGTTAGAACTTGTAACAGAAAAAGACAAAATAGCTGAAGAATTTGCTAAATATTACGAAAGACTATATAAAGAGGAACCACAAGATACAGAGTTGGAACAAATGAAAACATTATTAGATAAACTCAATTTAAAACAGGTTAGAGATGAAAAAAATGATGAGTTAATTAAGGATATTACACCGGAAGAGATATCACAACAAATGAAAAAACTAAAAACGGGCAAAACACCAGGAGATGATGGATACACTAATGAATTCTATAAAACATTTAAAATGCAGCTGACACCATTACTTCTGCGGGCCTATAATTTTGCACTACAAACTGGTACATGGGCAACTACTTGGAATTCATCTCTAATAACAGTTATTCATAAAGACGGTAAAGATGCTACAGAATGCTCCTCATACAGACCAATATCATTATTGAATACTGACCATAAAATATTAACATCAATTATAGCCAATAGATTAAAGGATATTGTACTGGATATTATAGACAATGATCAATGTGGTTTTATCCCTGGTAGGTTGCTGTCAGATAATATCAGACGGACTTTGAATGTTATAGACTATGCAAAGAAAAATGACATCATTCTCTTACTCATGACATTGGATGCTGAGAAAGCATTTGACCAAGTTCTCTGGCCATTTATGTTCGAGACTGTACATAGTTTTGGGTTCCGTGAAAGATTTATTAAGTGGCTTCAAGGAATGTATAAAAACCCAATGTCAAGAGTAAAGGTTAACGGCACACTGTCCAGGAGATTTTCAGTCCATAAAGGGACAAGACAGGGAGATCCTCTCTCACCAATTATATTTGCAATTTGCATGGAAGCACTTGCAAAAAGTATACAGGAAAATTATAACATTAAAGGAGTCAGTATAAAGGAAGAACAGCATAAATTGGCATTATATGCAGACGATGTCATAGTTTATCTAACCTCCCCAGACCAATCTTTACCACACTTAATGGAAACAATATTAGAATACAGTAAGCACTCAGGCTACAAGTTAAATGAAAGTAAATGTGAAGTACTGACTTTTAAAAAACAGATATCTGTAGAACTCAAAAATAAATATAAACTGAAATGGGACTATTTGGGAATCTACCTTACTGGAGACATACAAACTCTATATACAGATAATTATCAAGTTTTAGAAAATAAACTACAACAAGACTTAAATAGATGGAAAATGGTACCAGAATCAACTGAATAGAGTAGATATAGTGAAGATGATGATTCTATCACAATTTCTGTTCTTATTTCAGGCTTTACCAATACCCATCCCGCTAAGCAGTTTTAAAAAAATGGAATATAATGCTCTCAAATTATATCTGGAACTACAAAAGGAAAAGGAAAACTTAGTATGTTAACTAAACCTAAAGAGAAGGGTGGACTTAGTTTTCCAGATCTAATGACCTACTTTCATGCTACTCAAGTAGATATTGTAATGAAATGGATGAATGATGAAGTCAAAACTAAATGGAAACTAATAGAAAAACAATCAACACTAATATCAATTGGAACAATACCACACTTAGGGTTAAATGAAATGCAAAAATATAATAGTAACAATAGTTGTGTGGAAAACACATTGATAAATTGGAGATATATTCGTAAAAAGTATAAATATGATAGAGACTGCATTTATTTGAGACAGATGGTGAATGACCCTGATTTTCTTCCAAATAAAATTGATAGAGTGCTGGAAGAATGGACATGCAAGGGATTCAAAATCTACCAACAAATGATAACAAATAATAGGATTGATACATTTGAAACAGTAGTAGCTAAATTTAAAATATCCCACAATCAGTTCTTCAAGTATCTACAAGTTAGGAGTTACCTCAAGAAACAGCAGAGACAAAAACAGAGCCAGATAATGTGTAGGTTAATAGAATTTATAAGCAAAAATAATCGTGGAAATAGCAAAATCTCAAAACTGTATAAAATCTTACAAGAAACAAAGACAATTGAAGACAATACCAAAGACAGATGGGAAACAGAAATGTCAATAACAATTTCAGAAGAAGACTGGGAACAAGCATGTAAATTAATCTTTAAGACAACAGAATCTAAATATTGGAAAGAATTTGCCTGGAAAATTAACATGAGGGTTTTCACAACACCAAAAATCACGTCAAAATACAATTTATCAGGAAGTACTGAATGCTGGAGGAAGTGTGGGGATCAGGAAGCAAATCATTTTCATATCTTTTATTCCTGTCCTGTGTTGGGAAGGTTTTGGGGAATTGTTCAGGAGAAAATTACATATATTACAATATTTTTAACTTACAGAAACTACTTCACCAAGTTAATATCATACTTGGTATTGCTCCACCAGGAATAGAGAAGGAAGGGGACAAATATTTGTACACAATAATACGCATAGCCGCATTAAAGCAAATTACACGAAGCTGGCTGGATGATAAACCCCCGTCTATTAATGCATGGAAGTTAACAGTGGAAGATATTAAAGAAATGGAAATAATTACGTATAGGCTAAGAAACAGAGAAGATGAATTCATGTGTTACTGGAGTAAATGGATAAAGGAAACAGATAAAGTGGAATAATAACAGGTATATTAAATTAAGAGAGTAGTGAAGGAACACCCCCCCCCCCTCCCCCTGCCCCATTCTATTTACGGTTTTATTTTAATTTTATTATTATTATTATTATTATTTTTTTGATTATTACATTTGGGATGAAATATGACAACTGGTAATGAAGTAATTATTACTAAAAATAAAGTATTAAAAAAAAACCCTGCATAGTGTGCGCAACCAAATCAGATTAAATACAAATAAACATAAACACAAAGCTTTTCAGAAAGCTACAAAGTGAATGTAAAGAGGTGGATAGTAGTGATGTGAAAAGCAGTTCTTTTCAGTGTACTGAATCAGTAGAATCAGTTCAGTAAAGTGATTCGTTCAAAAGATTTGTTCACCGAATCATTCAGTACTTCTCTGCAGCTCTGTCTGTGAATCAGAATTTAATAAGCTGAAACACGGCTGTACGTTTAGTTCTGCTCGCGAATAATAAACCAATGAGCTGAGAATTTAGTTGGATAAAGCTACAGTTTGCAAACTGAAAGCTGCTAAAACAATCACATTTATTTTCCCCGACCGTTCTGTTCAGTACGTTCAGTTCGTTCACTGAATGAGAGCTCCGCTCTTCCTCTCAGTTCGTTCAGTGATTCACGTCGGAGCACTCGTTCAGTTCGTTCAGTGAACGAGTGCTCCGCCTCCCAGTCACTCTCTTCCTCTCAGTACGTTCAGTTCTGACTGAACGTGAACGAGCGAGACTGCGAGTCACCAGCCTCAGTCACACACACACACACACACACTGTACTGACTGAGGAGAGGAGGGAGGGCGGGCTTTGAGTGACTCTTACGGTCTAGAGAGAGAGACACGAGACGGGAGAGAGGAGAGCGCAACTGAAGTTGAGAAATGAACGACTCTTTTCAGTAAGTGATTCAGTTCAGTTCGTTCACCCAGATGATTCGTTCGTTTTGAACGAATCGTTCACGAACTACACATCACTAGTGGATAGCTCAGCTCAGCACATCTAACAGAAAAGGAGTGAAACTGTTAAATATTCTGATAATGCAAATAATCAAACACTGTTTTTATCTGGTTTCAGCTTTTGCATAAATGACATGAGTAAAATATACAGTGTTAATAAGTGAGATTAGAGAAGCTATGTATCAGTTTACAGTATTTTGCTAAGTAAGCTAACTGGCTGCAGCGCCACATCCTCCAGTCATCTCATCTTATTCATGTTAACAAAGCAAACTAGATTATTTTCAAACCTGTTTAAAGCAGCGTTCCCTGATTAGCAGGTGCGTGGTCCGTTTTAACTTCCCACTATCTTTGAAATAAGATAAATTACATGTTTACAAGGAGAGGACACTAGCTTATGACATACCTTGTGTTTTGCAAAGGCAAATAATGTTGCATTCACAGCCATAAACAGACAAGTTAGATGTGTCAGAGACTTTCAATTGAAAAGACAGTAAGTGAAACATGTTTTGTGTTTTTGGCTTCTGCATGAAGCATGCTGGGAAAAACAATACCCTACTATGATCATTAAATAGAAAGCTGTTCAGCAAACCAATCAATGAGGCTTTTGCAGTAACGAAGTAATGAAGACAAGGTACCCCTTTACGAGGATTTATGTTTGTTTGTTTGTATTCATTCATATGTGTTATGCTCTACTTAAAGGAATGAGGAGGTTTCTGAGGCGAGGCAGATCATAATGCATGTCATGAATTAAATTGTGCTATCGACTGGTTGAGAAAGACACTTCTTCATTGATTGTATTTTCCATCTTCCTCATAGGCTCCCAACAATAGTGAGGCTCTTCAGTTTTGCGCTCAAGTCACCCGTGTATGTCACACATATTTGTGCATATATGAAGTGTGCATTGGTCAGTGCTCTGACTTTCAAGTTATTTCCTATCGCTGGTGGTGCCAGATACCAAATACCTAGGTTTATGATCTGTGAAGGACAAAACAAGTCGAAGCTTGACTGCCTGTCACTGCCAGTAGGGGGCGAAAGAGCACACAAAGTGACATCAGGTACAGATGACACCTCGTGGTCATGATGCTTCAGTCACAGTAAGGACAGATGAAGTCATGTGTTTAAAAGATACAGGAGTAAGTCTAAATCTCTCCTGTATTAACTCGCCATCCCCATCAATGCAGTGTGCAAACACATGTGTAGCCTAATGGTGAAAATCTTTAACACTTTATTTATAAAGGTGCACATCACACATAGGTTAAAAGAAGACAAGTGATATGACACATTTTGAAAAAACAACACATACCTATTAACACATGGCGGGAGGCTTCCCACTAAAGAGATGCTGAGCTGTCTGACTGATGGAAGTCTGCTTTTACAACAAGCAGTCAAGATGTCAGTCACAGTTCTAAAGTCCTTTTTTCTCTCCCAGTAAACACAGTCCTTAATCTCACTGGGGGGTTTCCAGTGCAGCGACAAAGCTCAGGTGTATGGAGACCACCCACTGATCCATCTGGGCTTTGAGGATTCACATGTGACATCCTCGACTCCTCACAAACAGAGGGGGGAGGACGCAGTAGGAGCACAGTCAGGGAGGTTGTGTTTGAGCCTCTTATTTCTCCCTTTCATCAGTTGACTCAGCAGGACTCGGCAGATAAGCTGAATTACAAAGTACCAGCACATGTAAATGTGAACAAATTACATTAGCTCTGAAGAAAGCTGTGATCCCAGGCCTTGGTGGCAAATGGATATGTGACATTGCCTTTCATTATTGTGGATGGCTAATGGAGGTTTACTGCTGACATTTAGCTGTGTAAGGAGGAGTAATTGTTTGTGCACAGTTCTAGGAGAGAGAGAGCAGTTCGTATTTGTAAATGGATTAATGGACCTTTGAAAGGGTCTTGTACATTGACGGCGATTATGCATGTCATTGACAGGGGGCAAATGGTAAATGAACTTGAGCTTGTATAGCACTGTTGTGGTCTTCTGATTACTCAAAGTGCTTTTACACCACAGGTCACATCGACCCATTCACATACTGATGGTAGAGGTAAGGTATAGTTTAGGGTTGCCACGATACCAGGTTTTTAAACTACAACCACGTCAGCCACCCCCATCCCCCACCCCCATTCTTTTCGGTTTCTGTACTGAGTGCAGTCATTAATAGCAACATCAGAGTCACTAACACACTCTCTCTCTCTCTCTCTCTCTCTCTCTCTCTCTCTCTCTCTATCAAATTCAAAATCAAATGGCTTTATTGGCATGATGTTTGGGTTAAACATGTTGCAAAAGCAAAATATACAATACACAATATAATCATTTACATTTGAAATTAAATAATGGCAAAAAATACAATCGCATAAAAGAATAATGAAAATTATTTACAGGTTAGTGACTTCTTATAATGTGTACAGATCTCTCTCTCTCTATCTCTCTCTCTCCCAGCAGCAGCTTTGGATTTGAAAAATTAATGATGATCGGAAGGTTTTATAGAGTTAATGTACTTCTCAATACTTTTGATCTCAATACTTTTGAACTTTTGATTGATGGGGATGACAATATTGTATTCTATATTTTTAAAAGAAGTGGTATCAAACATGTTCGAAACACAAAGCATGGAACATTTTGACGGCCTTGTACTCTAGTGGAGAAACACAGCTTACAGTCATAACAACCATGTAACAGTCTTTCATTTGATAGATATTAGCTTTGTCTGTTAAAGTTAAACTTTACAAGTAATTATCAGAGTGTGTGTCCCACCCCCCTCTTAGTTTCCTGATCAGCATCTGAAGGTCAGAGTTAAATTTACCGATGCATCACTGGAGTGGATGTGAGTGATTCAATTAGGAGGTACAGATTACTCGGCGAGATGCTGTGATCACAGTGAAGTGAGTCACTTGATTAAATAGAGCTCTGCTCCTGAACCTCTGACTGGATCAGGTGCACACAAAAAATCCACCAAAGTGGAGTCTCAAATTAGACAGGAAATGATCCTCATCATCGCTGGAATGATGCTAAAACGGGCGGACTGATTTTTTGTGTTGTTGGGTTTTACGTTTTGACTGTAGCTCAGCCAGCCGGAGCGAAAGCTGGATCCAAATGTATCATAATTTCACTTTAATATCAGAATGAGTGCATTTGTTCAGCTGCAATCAAATTACTTGTAAATACAACAAATATGTTTAAAAATAGCTGTTTTAATTGATAATTGTTTTAGGTATGGGGATTTAAATGGACTCTTTAGGCCGGTGGTTCTCAACTGGTTTAGCCTCAGGACCCACCACCATCTCCTCCATGAAAACCGCACTCAAGTTTCTGATATTTTTCAACCAATCAGGTTTATTTAATGAAAGATGGTGCAGTTTCGACCTCAGATGATTAAAAACATGTGCACTTTATGGACTTTTTGACCCCATTATTTTTTCCAAGCACTCAGTTGTGACCCACTGAGACCACTTGTAGATCCCGTCCCACCAGTTGAGTACGACTTCTTTAGGCTGTTTATATATTTATTTTTTAGTTACACTGCAGTGGGCTGATCTTTCTGATGTATGCAGACACAAAAAGGAAAATAGTTGAAAAATAAAGGGTAAAATGATCTGTTATGATCAATGCATACTGAGATTTGTTTTATTGATCTGCAATTTGTGTCGATACAAAAAACAAACAAACACGCTTAAGCAAATTTTTTTTTTTAATTTGAAGATCTACTGCCCTGTATGCGATAAAACTGGAAACACTAAACAGCCTACACCACAATGTTCACTAAATGAATTGGTATTGTTTAGGAAAAATCAAGCACAACTTAAGCTCAACAACATTTTTATGGAAAGTTTTGTTCTTGACAGCAGCGCTATCAACTTGTGCTTGGCCCTGGTGCATATATATATATATATATATATTTTGCCCCCTTATATATTCTTGGCCCTTGTTTGCACAATCAAGCACAGACAAACGATTTATGTCACTTTGCAGAAAAACACCTTGAAACTAAAAGCATTCTCTGATCAGCACCACGGACAGCAGCCTACATGAGGTTAGTGCGATGGCAGACGTAAACAAACTAGTGCTGGTGTTAACGTTGCTTACTGGACGTTTTACATGCGTACACATACATACACAGTTACTCTCCCACTATGTTGACGAGCAAAGACATCATATTACTGCATGTCCCTGTCCGTAAATCTTAGTTACTAACCACATGTTTTCCTGGGAGCTCCTTAGCTCTCCTGTCTTGTAGGTTCCTCAGGATTGTTGGTGGGCATGGCCTGCTGCTCCCACCTTCTGTGTCAGTGAGTTAGAAGCCCAGGAGGCTTTGTCTCGGCAGCTGAGGCCGGGCTCTCGAGTAGATGGCGCTCCCCCAACCTTCAGCGAGGTGATCTGGCACTACTACCACCTGACATCCCTGACGCCCAGCATCCACCATCAGACTGTGTTGTATCAACAACCACCGCCGTCCTCATTCATGCACAGCCTGCTCCAACCTCCACCTCAGGAGCATGAAGTGTGGACAACAGGAACGAGAGGAATACAAAGGAGAAATCCCTCCTGCATATTTTCACATCTCTCTCTGTCCCATTTTTCTGTGTGTGTTCTTTAACCTGCTCTTTTGTAAAGCGTCTCGAGATAACACTTTATATGAATTGACGTAACAGTGCGTGTTTGTGTTTTCATGTGGATGAAGATGTTTTTGAGTACATTAGATAATGATGAATTCAAACAGATGCCTATAATTATACCTTTTAAAAGACAACAACCAGTTGCAACAAGAACCATCTACTTTAATGACTAAATAACACAATAAACACTGATGTGTCATGTCTGATCTATAGCTCTTCTGATTCTATGCTCCACACTGTCCAACCTATGGCAGCCTGAGCGGGACAAACTTCCCTTTTGATGAATATAAAGCCATCGCTGTGTGGAAAGACTGATAAAGTTGATGGTGCGTAGAAGCAACAGAGCTGCTACATGCAGTGCTGTGACAGTGGATACACCCATGAATAATAGAGCCTATGGTTTGAAACTGCTCACCTGCAGGTCTGATGCTCTGATCTGTTATAATTCGACTCTTCCGACGGTCCAAAATAAAATGAAACAAGATCAAATACTTTCTGCACTACTTACCCCAGCCATCTCTGTCTCTCAACGGGGTACCTTGTTAGCGCTGTTCTTGTGGCTGCAGGGTCCAATCCAC
The DNA here is from genome assembly GCF_963584025.1 of Labrus mixtus. Taxonomy (NCBI): domain Eukaryota; kingdom Metazoa; phylum Chordata; class Actinopteri; order Labriformes; family Labridae; genus Labrus; species Labrus mixtus. The sequence goes on from NC_083615.1 coordinate 28,008,651, forward strand.
AGTCACTTCTGATTACTCCATGCTTTGTTAGGCATCATGATTGTCACCATTATCACCTTCCTCATCTGTAAAAGTGTGGGACTGATAGTAATTGTAATTGCCTTCTAAGCGGTGATTTTGTGCTTTTTGGTCCTCCCATAACTGTGTGTTGTCTCAGATAATTTGTAATTAGCTGGATAATCTTTGGTCTTTAGAGCTTGTTTTGGAAACTGTAAGCTCTGTCTCTTCCTCTCAGTGATCGAGAAAAGGCTTTTGCACACAGCTAATGTAGAAAGCCAGAGCAAGCTTTTTAATCATGGTGCTTTGGTAAAAGAAAAACAGAGGTAATAAGTAATCTCATACTGCCATGTTTTTGAGGCAAAAGATTTGCCAGTAAATCTGTAAGAAATTAACTGCCTGTGGGAATTAAAACACGTTCTTTTATCAAGTCAAGCTTAAAAAAATCTTCCAACTCCTGTGAAGAGCCGGGGTACAGATGGAAGGACGGATAAAGGATTTCACATTCCCTTTCTAACAGAATTTTCATTAAAGGAAAATCTCAAAGGGCAACAGGGAACAGATAAAAAAATGTTCTTGTGTCAGAATGGGAACAAGTACTAAGCACAGATAACTACACAGGAGGATGGTCTCTCTCTGTACTGTAGTAGTTTTATGCAATATGAAACAAGCTTTTGACAGTTTCATGTCTTTCTTTCTGTTAATAGACTTCATTCAAAAATGCAAGATTGTTATGAAAGAAAGATCTGTGGTTTGTATTTAAGGCTGTTGTGCAAATTAACAGAGTGATAAGTTTGGAAAATGTATGTAACTTTCTTCTACTTCTTTTACTGCAGTGCTTTTTATTTAAGTCGTGACTTTAAGGATCCTTACTTCTGAGAATTCAACTTTTCACTGCCTTCCACTTAAATGAGAAAAATTATCCAAAAGAATAGCAAAATGTATGCATGTAACATCACAAACAAAGGTGACTAGAATCTGAATGTACATACTTTTGATAACATCATGATTTGATTAGGCTGCTGTGGCTGTGTGAGTATTTTGATATACTTTATTAATCCCAGAGGGGAAATTCGGGTTTACACTCTGTTATTTAAGGACATGCTTCTCACACACATAGGTCTGAATCACACACATGCACAAACAGGACCTGTGGACATGCATTGGTGGACAGATGTCAGGGTGGGGGATGGGAGGGCACCAGGGGGGTTGGGTGCCTTGCCCAAGGGCACCTCGGCAGTACTCGGGAAGTGTCATGGCGCCTCTCAAGCTACCAGACCAATTTCCATATTATGGTCCGCACTGAGACATGAACCAGTGACCCTCCGGTTCCCAACCCAAGTCCCTGCAGACTGAGCTACTGCCGCCCCAAATATACTTGTAGTCCCCTCAATATAAGGAAAAGTGAATGAAGACAATTTAATTAATTAAATAGATGATATAACAATATGATAACATGGCCTGACAGAAGGTCTTCAGGGCTTGGTCTCTATACAGGGAGATTTTCTTTTTTAGCCGTATCAGGACAGATCCTCCTCGGAGTCCAGACACTGGTGGTGTTGGATGGTGACTTGCTGAGACCATATGGATGATGATCCTGTGAAGAGTGGGCGGTGATGAGAAGGTAGAGGGGTGTATGTGACTGCAGCATGAACGAACTACAGAGAAAAAGGAACCATATTTTGGAGTCATAAGAGCGAAACAATGATTGGCTAACGATGAGGGTCACTGTGCTATAGACCATTTTAGTGTTTTTTACACATTGATGACATGTTCTGCTAGCTGTAGCTTGCTGTCAATTCACATCTGAAAGTCATTGGACGCCGACTCTATAATAATTCCGATTGTATGACAAGTTGTCCTACAGTGACAAGCTAACCCTTAGCAATGGGGTGAGCTTTCCCTATCAGTGTTACAGTGTTGAACACTGAAACCTGCCTCTATACTAAAGAAAAACTCAAGGCACACAAATCTATTGATGCATACAATGTTGTACTCTGCGGTAATGCGCAGTCAGGATTTCTGTTTGGGTTTCCCCGGGATGCCTGGTGACAAGTTTTTGAATTTATAGTCAGACCACATGAAGATAAAAGCCACCAGAGCCGAGGGTCTCTGGGGACCGTCCCCCACTGTCTACTGTCGAAAAACACAACTTTATTACATTTACAAAAATCACACACACAGCTTTGACAAATTGTGTTGAGATGTAAGTTAGTAAGTAAAACTTTATATATAGCACTTTTCTACAAAGTGCTCCACATGTAAAAGCAATCAAAGAATTCATATGGAGAGAAAATTTACATAGATCATGTCAGATGGTCTGATAGGTCTGCAAAGAAGGACGCAGGTCGGCCACCATAATTTTGGGGCCCTCGGCAGATAAGCGATGAGCAAACTTGGAGAGGTAGCAGTATGCTTATACACATGCTACATCCCCTTATTCCCTGACAGGAAGGTATGATTGGCAGGCACACAAGGCAATAATAAAACATTTCTCTTCTCTCACTTGACTATGTTCTTTTGTGGATCATATGTCCTTGTGATGCACTTTGTGACTTATGTCTGTGGAAAGTGCTACATGAATAAACTTTACTTGTACTGATCTACTAACTTAACAAAGCACATACTTAAAGAGGAGAAAAATTAGATGAACTGGCAACAAAGCAAAGGGCAGAGTCCACGTATGAGACAGACAGAGAGTAAGAAAGGTAAGTCTGAGGGTGTCTGGTGAGGAGGTGCAGATCAGCAAGGGACCTTGAGAAGTGAGAATGTGTCTATTGAGGAGGAACAGACACATAAATGTATGAAATCTGCTGCAGCTCTGAAGAACAGGCTGGTTTTACAAGAGTTATACCTAGAAATTTGTAGGCAGTGACTTACTGTTGTTTTATCAGTATCGTTTGGTTGGCAGAGGAAGACTTTCCACCCAACAAAGAAACAGCTTACTACTGTTCTTCAGGTCATAGCCAATTATCCGCAAAACTAACAAGTCTCAAATACGACCTGCTGAATATCAACAACATTATTGTTCTGAAAATGCTTGTGTGTGAATCGTGGTAATGTCAAGCATGTTTATGGACACTAGGCATCCCCCCTTCTCAGGGTTTTATTTTTGATAGTTTGTATATTATATTGTTTAGTCATAATGTGATATATGTTCATGTACTAGTAATAGTTCAGTAGCTTAATTTGTGGTTAAAATAAGTAAGGCTCACACAGGCGCTTTTGGGGCAGCTAAGGGGTCTTTGATGCCATGTGTAATTCACTAGATCTAAAGTAGATGTCCGGTAATATCAAGCGGCAACCTCCATTTTTGAGAAATAAAGCCAATAGGGAAGAGCAAAGTCCTGCAGTTCGTCGAGGGTCCTCTTAAAGCTGGCTCCAGGAGCCCCGGAAGTCACATACAAAAATTTCCTTTTTTACAGCATAAATTAACATGTTTACTGCCTGGTACAAAAAACAGTATTGGTCTGATTAGTTATTGTCCTCATGGGCACACACTGTACCCAGAAGAATTCTTTTATAATGCATCCGTTTTGATTTTATGGCCGATATGTATTATCCATAGGCGCGTAGCTGACATAATTGACAGGTGGGCGCAGTGTAAGGGATTGTCAAGAGGCTTAAAACCTGCATGTCGCAGGGATTTGACCTCGCGTTTGATTCACACAATCCTTTGAATACACATTAAAGACAAAGCCAAGGAAGAGAATGACAGATGAAATGGCTCTCAAAAGGTTGGGGTAAAACTTGATTAGGCCTCACTTAGAATTCAAACAAAGGCCGAAAGAATTAAGACGGAAATCTGATTAAAGCGCAAACAAAGTCCAACTGTCATCGCATATGTGACCAGAATCTCTGAACAATACCAAAGCACAGTTTTGCATTTTTTTTTTTCATCTGTGAACATCCACGATCCTTGGTTCGTCTAAAAATCTCATGAAAACACATCAAAGCAAAACTGACTATTCAGTGAGGATGATGAGATTTTAGTAATTTATGACCCCAAAGCCTCAAGCCATGTCTCAGTTAATAATGGTTGTTTAAAGTGTTGTGATCTTCTGAACATTAGTGAAATATATCTCTCTCCTCAGTTTCCTAATCTACCCACTGTCCTATGGAATTAAGGCAAAACGCCCCAAAATAAATCTTAAAAAACAACAACAACTCAACAATATAATTTTAGTATATCATCACATTTCAGAGTTTAACCAGAGACTGTAAGCAATAATTTTGTACGCACTTACTTCTGTATTAATATGCAGGCACTGCATGAATATGTTTGCCTTGGCTTGCTCTTCGTGTTCTTGAGATAAAACATTTCCATGTGGTTAAATAATCACAAGTGTTTGGATGGTATGTTTGTTTAACTAATGAGCCTTAACAGTACAGCACAGTGAGCTATTGAAAAGCATTACAAATGTGTCTACAGTGGTTAAATCAAATGTAAGAATTGCTCTAAACAAGGAATACTAAGCAAGCCAAGTGCTGGTGGCTAAAAGAGGGCAAATGTAAACAGAAAGAGTGAATGAACATTACTTTTAAACCTCCAACAAGTGACTCTCTTGCCAGGTGTATACCTTACTCAAAGCTCTTCAGTGTCTGGATAGGACAGCGCCAGGTTGAGGTTTATTTTCAGGGAAAAAGGGCGCGTGTCACTTTGTAACCCTACTCAAAGATGATAAAATAAAAAGTGTGAATAGCTTTAAATAATAACAATTTGATGCAATTGACCAATTTGACATTAAATGCTCCTTAGAGGAGTTTTAAGCTGGTCATGAAACACACCGAAAAGCATACTGATGCCTCTTAACAAGCTACAAATGCAAATCAGACCATCAGCAACAACATATATTATTTCTACAATGTTAGAATTTATTCCTGGAACAGGGGGAAGTGTCAGACAAAGCGATTAACTGAACACAGCAATCAGCAATGATTTTGCCCAATAAATATTCTTGATTAGTGCTGCGTTTGAACGTTAAAGGACAGTTGGTTGAAAAAACATTACTTTAAAATGCACAAGTTGAATCAGAAAAAGAAAAGAGGCACCACTTTGTCCTAAACGGGCACCAAAATCAACAAAAACAGAAAGTATCACACAGGAGCTTTAAAGGCTTACTATGCGACATTCAGAGGAGGTTTTTAGATCAAAACAAATGTTCTCTTCAGACACACCATCCTCATCCATCAGCTCCCCCCACCCCTCCTGTCCTGTTCCACCAGCAGGGTTCTGTGTGCAGAGACTGCAGGAGACGAGGGCTAACAAATGTTTGAAAACAGGATTGTTGTGGGGGTGACACAGTCCAATGGTGGTGGCTGGGCATCAGGAACGCTGGTTGGTAGTAGTACCAGATCACCTTGCTGAAGAGGTTTCAGTTGGATAAGTCACAACATGGCAGTTACTATACTGCTTTCAAAGTAGGGACTGATTTTCTGCATTTACCTCAAAATGTTTCTCTTAACTTTGTCAGTCAGTCGATTCAGACTGTTTAGTGAAACTTCTCCATTTATAAGACATTTAGAAAACAACGCTCCAATCATCTTATATGCACTCAAATGTCAAAAGAAGATCATCAAAATAATTGTCGAGGATGACTAAACCATCTCCTGTTTAAATTGTACAGTTTTTATCCCCATAGTCAGTAAATAATAATGATAAGGAGGTTTGCATCAGCAGACCTGAGAGTTTGCCGGTGGAGGAGCTCAGATAGGGTTGGGGGGAGCCAGGTTATGGAGGGCTTTGTCGGTGATGATGAGGAGTTTGAAGTGGATATACTGGGGGACAGGGAGCCAATGGAGGTTATGAAGGACGGGTGTGATGTGGTAACGGGTGCGTAATAATAACTGATTATTAACTTTATTTTGATCATCTCTGTCACTGTCATAGACATGTGAGGGTTGTGGGAGGCTGTAATGTATCCTCTCCATCATACACATGGTTAGAGACATGATACAACCTGGATCGTTCACCTGTCTGTCACACAATGAAGATAGTCAAAGCTACAGATAATTACTATACACTTTCCAACTAATCTGAGCTATTTTTGGATTGAGGGTTAAAACCAATGCACTCCAGACAGAGATGATTCACGCTGCAGACTGAAATGACCCAGACAAGCAGACAAACTTCAAACTAAGGTTCTTGGAGCTGGAAGGGGAAATCGTCACTTACCCTGAATGACCCTTTAGATTTTAATAACATATAATTACTTAGAGTCTTAAGGGAGCGACCACCACCTGTTCACATGAAGAGATTTATGGATTATGTTCATACTAGAACAGACAAACATTGAAACTTTACATAAGGTAGCCCAAACTTATTCATCCAGAGTTTTTGGATTATTTATTATTATAAAGAATGCATGATTGAAAATTTGATTGAGAAATAATGATTGCAGATAATAATAACACTTTATTTGTATAGCACTTTTCTATACAAGTAACAAAGTGCTTCACAACAGACAAAAAAAACGCAGAGAGACAATGAAAGCAGACAAATAGAATAGAAAATTTAAAATATAAAGGACATCACAGAGTAAAAGTTTTTTGTAAAATAATTTCTTCAGTAGAGAAGTAAAACGAGGGACTGCCCCAGGCTGTTCCAGAGTCTGGGGGCTCCGACAGCTAAAGCCCTGTCCCCTTTAGTTTTCAGCCTGGATCTTGGAACAGCCAGAGGATCTCAGACTGTGTCCTGGTTCATAAGGGGTTAAAAGCTCAGATGTATTTTTTGTAAACCTGATGTTTTCATGGTGAAATGCTTGCTGATGTGTATGGCTGGTATAGGGTTAATGTATTGGTCACTGCTTACACTGTAAGACCGAACAGTAAAAGCCTGTAAAAAAAAATGGGTTGTCTGAACTCGGAAATTCAAAATAGTTATTTCAACTATATTTTTCTAAGTTATTAGAACGCGTTTTTAGTTTCAAGTAAACAGTGCTCAATCAATTAAATTTTTGTTCATAATTGTACTCAAATTGTTTGATCTGCTCTGCATGACGTCACGGTCACGTACGTACGTGCTTTTACCAAACCTGAAGGAGAGTCCGCCATGTTTGCTCTCGCATCGAGTCAGTAAGAATGAGCCAGACACGCCCAGTGAAATTTGCCACTTTACAACAATTTGGACACAACAAGGAGATATTGTTTAGTTTATGGAGCAAAACGCAGACTTTTGAAGGGACTTTTGTTGGGACATGCAGGAGTTTTCTGTCTCTACTCTGCTGAATGCACTGACTGCCGTAGCATTGGTGCTATCTTTGAGCGCGCTAATCTGGTGAGTAATAACTTATTTTATCACATTTTTATATCGTTTCTTCATTTAATGAAATAGTTCTCATGTCCGCAGCTATTTCATGCATTTAGTATGAAGAGTGAATACGTGTTTTTTGTTTTACTTTTGTGGTGAAGTTAGCCTAATTAATTAATGCAGTTTGCCCTATTTAATGTGAAAACATTTTAAAACTAGAAATAAGTTTACTCATATTTCTTTAACTTTTCAAGTAGAAATTAAGTTTTTATATAGGTTTAAAATTGCAATGTTTTGCTTGACCTCCACATGTCCAAGGCAGGCACCTCTCTGTACAGTCAACCAGAGGTCTTAAAACAGTTTGAGTGCTATCATTTGTTGTGCTTTCCTGAAAGGTAGGTAAACTCTAGAAATAAGGCTGGTAGTATGGAAAATAACCGCATTTAGTGCGGTAACACTAACTTAACTTTAAAGCTGGTGTCTCTACATTTTTGTAAAATAACCTCCAGTATGTGAAGACACTTGACCCTGTTCTGAAGTGATATTTACCATGGACCCAGAGCTAAGCGGTAGCTTTCTCCTTGTATTTTGCTTAGCAATTGTTCAATGAGTAAACACTGTTTATCCAGAAATAAGGACACTGTTCTGCACCAAAAGGCTAAGAAAACAAGTTAACAAAAAACTAAATCTTTGAGCACTCCTGCCAGTAAGTCACGTTTCTGTTACTCCTTTACTGTAAAGATACATTTCTGCAAAAATGTACAGCTTAGCTAATTTTTTATTTTCTTTGTCTTAAGGCTTAAATACAAGCAACTTGGTTATATCTGGAGTCTGCAATCTGGTAGGTATTCAAAGCACAGACTTTTAATAGACATTTATTGTGCACAATCACTGTGAAGAGAATACAGATGTGAGCGATGCACAAAAGGGAAATTAATCTAAAACCTGTTCACTGTATCATCATTCTATGCTTTGTAGAAGGGCCCCACTTATTGCTCAAAAACCTCTTTCTGATTCCAAATTTACTGCAGACCACCTTTTCCCTGAGATGTAAAGAGGTCATCAATGATGACTTGCCTGTTGGAGAGATCCTGGAACGCTGGCCTGCCCTAAAGATGGAGTCACAGGTGAGTTTTTTTTCTTTACTTTTGTGTTTTGTGTGAGCAGATGAGGCTGTGACCCTGACAGGTTTCCTGACATTAACAAGTGTAGGGATCTCAACGTCAGTCACTAAATCTGACAAGCATTTAACAAATTAGAAGTTTTGCCTTGTTTAAATGTGTTAACACCTTCATTTTCCTTTTCTTTTGAAATGCACTTCAATGTAACTTAAAAATCAGTTTTTTATCTTCACAGATCTGTGCAAAGTTTCACAGCATTACAAACATCTACCTGAAAAACCACTTCTATGCTGAGTTAGACAGACTTGTCTTGAGGGTTTGTTCAGGAAAGCTGCGCGCGCAGGGAAGGTATCCGAAGTCCTGGATCAGCTCTTCAACACTTATGACCTCCAGGTGAGTTGATTTTACTTGTTCATGCATGATAGTAATAGGGCTAAATGATGATGTCATTGTTGATGGATGACAGTCTTCTATCATGAAAGACTGTTTGAAAAAAAATCATAATCAAGTCTTCCACTCATTATATTGTCATTTGACAGTTCGGTAAATATTACCCAACCTTATTTAAAGACATCATAGGGCTATTTCTTGTGATGAACTGTGTGCCTTCCCTGTTAAGCATTTAAAATTAAGAATAATGTTTTGTCACACTTAAGGAACAAGTTGACGTCAATGTCCAACGTGCTGCTGTCCTCCGTGCTTTCCCTACATATCTGTATGAGGATGACTCCAGGTTTCTGAAGCTGTTGGATGTAAGTCAACATATTATTTAGAATTGTAATGTGGCTTTTGAAGTCCTGGATGCTTGTAAGATTTAGTGACTGATGTTGAGATCCCTACACTTTATATTCACAAAGTAGTTACATGTTAATGTCAGGAAACCTGTCAGGGTCACAGCCTCATCTGCTCACACAAAACACAAAAGTAAAGAAAAAAAACACACCTGTGACTCCATCTTTAGGGCAGGCCAGCTTTCCAGGATCTCTCCAACATCATCTATTTTACTCAGATTCTGTAATTTTGGAGAATGACTGCCATTAAAAATTTAATGAAGTAATAATTGTCCTGCAACATCTATCATGCACTGAAGCTTAGGTAGTTACAGTTCTCTGTTCTTGTCTTTAGGTGGCCCTGTCAGATGAATGCAAATCGACAACATACCAGCCGGGCTCCTCATGATCAGTGCCACTTCAACAGATGAACCAGATCTTCTGCCCCGAGAAGGTTGCAGTTGTGCTTGAGGGTAACACAGTTGTCGATTTCCCCACATTTTCTGACGCATTTGTCATGCTTTTTGCACTAATTTATGCACTGCATCGAAGTTACCCAAAAGACTGGGTCAATACATTTACAAAAAATGTTAATGGATCTCGAGGATGGCAAGTTGAAGCCTAGGTTATTGAGC